>NW_021604562.1:4289193-4293186 GCF_004785775.1 Grammomys surdaster | reverse complement strand
TCTCTCTCTCTCTCTCTCTCTCTCTCTCTCTCTCTCTCTCTCTCTCTCTCTCTGTGAGTGTGTTTCTGTCTGTCTGTCTGTTGGTCTGTCTGTCTATCAGATTGTGTGTGTGTTTGTATGTGTGTGTGTATGAGTGTGTTTCTGTCTGTCTGTCTGTTGGTCTGTCTATCAGTTTGTGTGTGTGTGTGTGTGTATGTACGTGTGCTCACATTCGTGTTTTGTACATTTTTGGGTTATTGTTCACATGTTTAAATTAGTTTATTATTATTTTTTCACTTTTTTGATAACAAGTTAGCAAATGAAAACACATTATTCTGTGTGGGTCACAGTGTAATATCCTGGAAGGATTGGAGGAGGTAAAAGTATATGACAACATATATGTGTGTTTGTGTATGTGTATGTGTGTGTGTGTGTGTGTGTATGTGTCTGTGTGTGTATTTGTATACATATATATGTTTTTGTAGGTGTGGGTGTATAGTAAATTAATAAAAGAAATGACAAAAATTAATTATAAAACTGATCATTTGACATGGCATTTGAATATCATTAGTTTAGAGTGATAGCATGCAAGAGATACTACTGAAGAACCAAAGGATATGAATATCAGACTTGTATGGTACCATTTATGTTACTAATAATTATCAATTAGATCTACATTTTGCTTAATGTAATGAATAAAATAAAATATCAGTTCATTTTGTTAAGAGACAATTTTTTTGTTCATTTTTTTACATATCTTATTTTTTGAGTTTTTACTTCTTTCCTTTTTTTAATTTTTATTGGATGTTTTATTTACATTTCCTATGTTGTCCCCTTACCCCATCACCCACCCACCCAGGAACCCCCAATCCCCTCACCCCTCCTCCTTCTTCTCTGTGGATGTAACCTCTATCTACCCGCCCTCCCACTTCCCCACCCTCAAAATTCCCACCCCCTGGGGCATCCAGCCTTCATGCAGTCAAGGTTCTCTTCTTCCACCTATGCCCAGCAGGGCCCTCCACTCTTACATATTCAACTGAAGCACTGGATCCCTCCCTAAGTGCTCCCAGGCTGGTGGTTTAGACCCTGGGAGCTGTGGTTGGTTGGTATTGTTGCTCTCCTCATGGTGCCACAAATCCTTTCAGCTCTCCTTCAGTCTTCACTCTAACTCCTCTATTGAGAACCCCATGATCAGTTCAATGGCTAGTTGTAAGCATCTGCCTCTGAGTATGTCAGACTCTTGCAGACCTCTGAGGAGATATCCATATCAGGCTCTTATCAGCATGTACTTCCTGACTTCCACATCAGCATCTACCTTTGGTGATTGCACATGGGATAGATACTCAGGTGGAATGGTCTTGAGACGGCCCCTCCTTCAGTTTCTGTCCCTCACTTTGTCTCCATATTTGCTCCCTTGAGTATTTTGTTGCTCCTTCTAAGAAGGACCGAATAACCCCCACTTGGTCTTCCTTCTTTATGGGCTTCATGTGGCCTGTGAGTTGCATCTTGGGCATTTCAAGGTTCTGGGCTACTATCCAATAATCAGTGAGTGAATACCATGTGTGTTCTTTTGTGATTGGCTTACCTCACTCAGGATGATAATTTCTAGTTCCATCCATTTACCTAGGAACCTCTCGAATTTATTGTTTTTAACAGCTGAGTAATACTCCATTGTGTAAATATACCACATTTTTTGAATCCATTCCTCAGTTGAAGGACATCTGGGTTCATTCCAGCTCCTGGCTATTATAAACAAGGCTGCTATGAACATAGTTGAGCATATGTCCTTGTTATATGTTCGAGCATCTTCTGGGTATATGCCTAGGAGTGGTATAGCTGGATCCTCAGGTAATGCTATGTCCAATTTTCTGAGGAACCGCCAGACTGATTTCCAAAGTGGTTGCAGCATCTTGCAGTCCCACCAACAATGGAGGAGTGTTCCTCTTTCTCCACACCCTCGCCAGCATCTACCATCACCTGAGTTTTTAATCTTAGCCATTCTGACTGGTGTGAGATGGAATCTCAGGGTTGTTTTGATTTGCATTTCCCTGATGACTAAGTATGCTGAACATTTCTTTAGGTGCTTCTCGGCCATTCGAGTTTCTTCCGTTGAAAATTCTTTGTTAAGCTCTATACCTTATTTTTTAATAGGGTAATTTGATTGTCTGGAGTCTAATTTCTTGAGTTCTTTGTATATCCTGGATACTATCCCTCTATCAGATGAAGGATTGGTAAAGATCTTTTCCCAATTTGTTGGCTGTCGTTTTAAACCAATTCAGCAAAGTGGCTGGTTATAAAATCAACTCAAACAAATCAGTAGCCTTCCTCTACATGAAAGATAAATAGACTGAAAAAGAAATTAGGGAAATGACACCCTTCACAATAGTTGCAAATAATATAAAATACCTTGGTGTGAATCTAACCAAGCAAGTGAAAGACCTGTATGACAAGAACTTCAAGTCTCTGAAGAAATAAATTGAAGAAGATCTCAGAAGATGGAAAGATCTCCCATGCTCATGGATTGGCAGGATTAATATAATAAAAATGGCCACCTTGCCAAAAGCAATCTACAGATTCAATGCAATCCCCATTAAAATCCCAACTCAATTCTTCACAGAGTTAGAAAAGGAAATTCTCAAATTCATATGGAATAACAAAAAACCCAGGATAGTGAAAACTATTCTCAATAATAAAAGAACTTCGGGAGGAATCACCATCCCTGACCTCAAGCTATACTACAGAGCAATAGTGATAAAATCTACCTGGTATTGGTACAATGACAGGCAGGAAGATCAATGGAATAGAATTGAAGACCCAGAAATGAACCCACACTCCTATGGTCACTTGATCTTTGACAAAGGAGCTAAAACTGTCCAGTGGAAGAAGGTGAACCATAATATCACTTGGAGTTCTGTGTGAAATGGACCAAGGTACATCAAATGGTTATAAATAGATGGGAAAACACTGGGGATATCTAAAACATAAATAAAATATCCAATAAAGATTTTTAAAAATAGTTATTGGAAATAAAATTTGTTGGTAGAAACAATGCCGAAAGCAATTAGAAAACAGACTTTTTCCTGTGAAAGATAAATGCTACCGTAGAATTAAAGGATTCACCTAACCCACACAAAGACCCAACAAAGAAAGAGAACTTAAGACCAATCTCCCTTATGCTCAATAAAATTCTCACAAACAAAAAGCAAGAATTCATCAAAAAAAAAATAATCCATCATGATCAAGTAGGCCTTATTCCAGAAATGCAAAGATGGTTCAAAATATGGAAATCCAACAAAGTAATCCACTATACAAACAAATTCAAAGGACAAAAAATAAACTAAACAAAACATGATCATCTCACTAGATGCTGAGAATTCATTTTACAAAATTCAACACCCCTTCATGGTAAAAGTCCTGGAAACATGTGGAATTCAAGGACCATACCTAAACATAATAAAAGCAATATACATCAAACCAGTAGCCAACATCAAACTAAATGGAGAGAAACTTGAAGCAATCACACTAAGATCAGGGACTAGAAAAGGCTGCCCATTCCCTCCCTACTTATTCAATATAGTAGTCAAAGTCTTAGCCAGAGCAATGAGACAACAAAAGGAGTCCAAAGGGATACAAATTGGAAACAAAGAAATCAATATATCATCATTTGCAGATGATATGATAGTATACTTAAGTGACCCCCAAACTTCCACCAGAGAACTCCAAAGCCTGATAAACAACTTCAGCAAAGTGGCTGGATATAAAATTAACTCAAACAAATCAGTAGCCTTCCTCTTCTCAAAGGAAAATTAGGCTGAGAAAGAAATTAGGGAAATGACACCCTTCAAAAAAGTCACAAATAGCTGGGCTGTGGTAGAGCACGCCTTTAATTCCAGCACTTAGGAGGCAGAGGCAGGTGGATTTCTCAGTTCAAGGCCAGCCTGGTCTACAGAGTGAGTTCCAGGACAGCCAGGGCTACACAGAGAAACCCTGTCTTGAAAAACCAAAAAAAAAAAA
>NW_021604562.1:4287761-4289183 GCF_004785775.1 Grammomys surdaster | reverse complement strand
AAAGGAAATTCTCAAATTCATATGGAATAACAAAAAACCCAGGATAGCGAAAACTATTCTCAACAATAAAAGAACTTCTGGAGGAATTACCATCCCTGACCTCAAGCTGTACTACAGAGCAATAGTGATAAAAACTACCTGGTATTGGTACAGAGACAGGCAGGAAGATCAATGGAATAGAATTGAAGACCCAGAAATGAACCCACACTCCTATGGTCACTTGATCTTTGACAAAGGAGCTAAAACTGTCCAGTGGAAAAAGGACAGCATTTTCAACAAATGGTGCTGGTTCAACTGGAAGACAACATGTAGAAGAATGAAAATTGATCCATTCTTATCCCCTTGTACAAAGCTCAAGTCTATGTGGATAAAGGACCTCCACATAAAACCAGATACACTGAAACTAATAGAAGAGAAGGTGGGGAAAAGCCTCGAATACTTGGGCATAGGGGAAAAGTTCCTGAACAGAACTCCAATGGCATATGCTCTAAGATCGAGAATTGACAAATGGGACTTCATAAAATTGCAAAGTTTCTGTAAGGCAAAAGACACTGTCAATAGGACAAAACGACAACCAACAAATTGGGAAAAGATCTTTACCAATCCTTCATCTGATAGAGGGCTAATATTCAATATATACAAAGAACTCAAGAAATTAGACTCCAGACAACCAAATTACCCTATTAAAAAATGGGGTATAGAGCTTAACAAAGAATTTTCAAGGGAAGAAACTCGAATGGCCGAGAAGCATCTAAAGAAATGTTCAGCATCCTTAGTCGTCAGGGAAATGCAAATCAAAACAACCCTGAGATTCCATCTCACACCAGTCAGAATGGCTAAGATTAAAAACTCAGGTGATAGTAGATGCTGGCGAGGGTGTGGAGAAAGAGGAACACTCCTCCATTGTTGGTGGGACTGCAAGATGGTGCAACCACTTTGGAAATCAGTCTGGCGGTTCCTCAGCAAATTGGACATAGCATTACCCGAGGATCCAGCTATACCACTCCTAGGCATATACCCAGAAGATGCTCAAACATATAACAAGGACATATGCTCAACTATGTTCATAGCAGCCTTATTTATAATAGCCAGGAGCTGGAAAGAACCCAGATGTCCTTCAACTGAGGAATGGATTCAAAAAATGTGGTATATTTTCACAATGGAGTATTACTCAGCTATTAAAAACAATGAATTCGAGAGGTTCCTTGGTAAATGGATGGAACTAGAAATTATCATCCTGAGTGAGGTAAGCCAATCACAAAAGAAGACACATGGTATTCACTCACTGATTATTGGATATTAGCCCAGAACCTTGAAATGCCCAAGATGCAACTCACAGGCCACATGAAGTCCATAAAGAAGGAAGACCAAGTGAGGGTTATTCGGTCCTTCTTAGAAGGAGCAACAAAATACTCAAGGGAG
>NW_021604562.1:4270597-4277761 GCF_004785775.1 Grammomys surdaster | reverse complement strand
GGGGACAACATAGGAAATGTAAATAAATCATCCAATAAAAAAAAAAAAAGACAAGTGAAAGAAATATAGATTAGTGATGCAGGGTTTATGTTAAGGGAGGATAAGACATTGATTTTTAATGGTGTAATTTCTCAATTACGTGATTTCAGGGGTTTATATATATTCTGTAAAAATTTTTGACCATAAAAAAACAACAATATTTATAACTTCTAAAATTGTTTTTAAAATTGAAATATTACGTGATATAATGTCATATAGCATAATACGGATTCCAGGCTTATATCCAGAAATTTTTTTCTCAGCAGAAAATCTACAAAGTAGATCTTTTGTGCATCTGTATATGGTTATAGGATATATCTCAATAAATTATTATTTATAAATTCATAATTATCATGCTATGAATTCCTTATGTAATTTCTATAGTGCTTTACAGAAGCAGAACAACATTTTCCAGGATGGAAAATGGCTTAAAATTAGTCACTCTGTTCATATAATCAATCAGCTCTCTTTAGCTTGTTTATTTTGGCCAGTCATTTAGCCTCCATCCATTTCAATTCTCTCAGCTAAAAAAAAAAATTAAGGTAATAACTCTATTAAATGAGATAATATGATTGATGTACCTGACTCACAGTAAGTGTTCAGTGACTAGCAGCTATATTATTATCTGAGAGTAGGCTATCTACATTAGTATTCTAGTGTGCCTACCTATATAAACAGAAATTGTGATATTTAACATCATAAAGATTTGTTTCCTTATTCAGATATGAATTTCACAACATCTGAATTTTTTGATAGACTTTATCTGAGAGAAACTACTATTCTAATAATGGTCAGCATTCCTTATCTGAGAGAAACTACTATTCTAATAATGGTCAGCATTCCTTAAGGCAAACAATTCTTTTTAAGGGCCTATGTGAAAACATAGAATCTAAGATGATCCAGTATATTCTCCCTCTCTTAAACACTCTTAATTTATTTCCAAAGTTCAGCTTTCTATTTCCATGGAATATCCATAATTTTGAAGGCTGAAACAAAGAAGTATGTTGATAAGTCAATATTTTTTGCTCTACTTTACCAGTAAGACTAGTACATTTAGTTCTCTGTGATACGTGTAATTATAAAAAGTAATTTCAAATTTTATGACTAGAGAGTCAGGATATAAATGTAAAATTTATTGGTTATTATGAAGAAGCAAAAATGTGCCTCAGTTACTTAAGCCAAATATTAAGCATATTGGTTGTTTTGGAACAGTCGCATAGGGAAAAAGCAGATCACAATGAGAAAACTTGTATTCTAAAGTGACATTCCCTCTCTCAACATGTTATTGAATTAAAATAGTACACCCATAATCTATTAACTGTAAAGATAATCTCCATGTAGTTGAAATAAAATACATCCATTTCTGCCTAATAGGGACCAAAATGTTTCATGATTGTAACTAAAACACATCACTTACTTAATCACTTACATAGTTAATTTTCAAACTGCTTCTACCAACAAAATACTGATTTATGTAAGCACTGTTCATACAGGTGTATTTAACGTGAACTTAGAACAAATTTGTTAAAGTTGTACAAAAGTATAATTGACTTAACTTTACTATGAAAATCATTGTCCTATAAAGAAACAAAGTAGATGTATGAATGGATATGTATGATGGATGGAAGATAGATGCATGGATGGAAGAATGGAGGGATAGATGATGGACAAAGGATGGATGGATGGATGGATGGATGGATGGATGGATGGATGGATGGATGGTTAGATAGTTGGATGGATAGATGGATATACTGATTGATAAATGAATAGAAAGAGAAACAGACTGGTTAATTTTATGGATAAATAGAGAAATCCCAGATTTTCAACCTGAAAGCTCAAAACCATGAAAACCAGTGGGATATAATTTACCCTACATCTGAAGATCTGAGAAACACCAGAATTGATACCACTCTTAATTTTAGGAAGAGAAAGAATAAATTAAAATGTCCCAGGATAAACTGGCGGAGAGTAAAAGAGGAACATGTTTCTTTTACTAGAGCCACACAGATTAATGCATAAAATTTAATATTGCAAATGATCAATTAAAACAAAGTAGCTATTATTCCTCAGGCATTTCTCTAGGATTATAGAATTTAATAGAATTAGTAAAGAACGCTATTTTGTCTGGGAATTTACCCAGTATGCTATGGATTCACAGTATTGTGGGAATTATACTGATTAAATCAGTAGGAATATTAAAAGTCTTACCCAGTTTTGGAGTGGTAGAAAAAAAAATGTTAAATGCCAGAGATGAAGCACAACTTGTTATAGACAAGAGATATTTTGGTTTGCTATTTAAATAATGGATATAAAATGATTTATAGTTCAAAATTGATTAACAGGAATATGACACATAAAAGAGAAAGAGTAAATCATAGGGTGATCCATCATTTATCATTAGTTAGAATAAACTAACAAATGTAGAAAATAAACAACATATTATTCTTGTATGTATTGAGTAATATGGTTGTTAAAATATGGAAGATAGAGTTAAAATTAAACTTCTGCAACTGAGGGACTCAGAAAGGAAAACATGTGCATATTTCAATGGAATGTATTATGAGAACCACAAGAACTATACTTAGAAATACTGAACTGTCATTTTCAAAATGTAATGTTAATAGAATAAACACACCTGTGTTGACTCAAGAGATTGAAAAGTAACATTTCACTACCAACTCTTTGTTTTATGGACAGAACTTTTTAATTTTTTGGCACTGTTTCTTATTATGCTTTCAACTGCAGCAATTTTAATTTCAACTTCTTTTGTTTTAATAACCCTAAATAATAGTATGCAAATATTTTTATAGATGCCATTGTTTTGTAGAAGGTTAAAGCTCTTTCATTGTTAATATCTACATTAATTTTAAATTAAAATTGCTGTGGGGATGAGAGGAAAAGATTTTTAATGGAGCATAGCTTCATGGGCAATGATTGTACTGAATCATCATGTCAAGAGTGTATTCATTGGCTGAATGCAGTCTTTTTTTGGCCAGTTTAATGTCTTGAAATTATTCTTACAAAAGGAACCATACAAATTTCTACTCTATTTCAACACTTTAAATGAACATGAAAGCCTAATGCATAGTCTCACTGCTAAAAAAGGAAAGCTGTAGTATCATATGGATTAGAACAAATTTGCATGAAGGGTTTCAAACGTCAATTTTAAATATTTTTGGTGAATGTTATCTATAAGAGCATACTTCCTAAATCCCTCCTGGGTGATTATCAGAGAATTGTTTAAAATTTCTATTGTGCTCTCTTTGCAGATCAGCTAACTGTCCATTCAGTAATTTTTAGCCTGAGCCCCTGGGCCAATATCACATTATACCTCATTTAACTACCCCTGGCACCTTTATAGCAATGGTTTCACTCTTATCCAGTGAAACCTTCTGCTATATATGATAACTAAGTCAAATGACAGCAAGAAATGCATAGCAGGATAGAATTAGCTGGAAGTCCAACTAGTTATATAAAAAAAGCAAGTATAAGAATATGGAGAGAATATTTATTTTCTTGCTTTAACTAATTTCTCTAAATATACTGCTGTTTTGTATATTATTGTGTAAAATTGTCCATTGGAGAAATTATTTTTAAAGTACTAAGACCAAACACAAAGACAAGTGTTTATTCATATTTTCAACACTTCCTCTATGACAAGAAGTCTATTAAACATAAGTAGGTAAATATGTCGTCACAGTCCTATTTACTGGCATTAAAATAGGATGAATCAACTTTTGTGAAAATGGTAGAATAAAATTGGGCAATGAGTCACAAGCAGCATACATTATGATGTCTAAGCGTGTTTGGTAAGTAGACTAGAAAAGGGATTAATTAAATTCTAAAGTATTAGCATTCCTATGAGGAGTATACACCTATGTGGTCACATTGTTTGAAGTGTTAAGACTGACCCTGAATATAGATGTCATCTTCTGGTATTAGCTGAGATCAAAGGACATGAAAAAAACTGGATTTTTGTTTGTTTGTTTTACCTACTTGCCTTCTCTCTTAGTGGAAAGTTCTTCTATCCTATTGCTGATGTTTTACTTCGGTGACCTTAGACTACGCTTACCAAGGTCAAGAGTAGACTGAGTACTTGTAATTGTACAGTCTGTCAGCATTGGATTGAACTGCCAAGGCATCCAGCTTTGTGGCCTCTGTACCTACTGTGTTCTGGGCCTCTGTAGTGAGAGAAAGCCATTGTTGAGCTACCTGGTCTACATAGCATATGGTAACCTAAAAAATCTCATGTTAATAAAAATGTTCATTCCATCAATTCTATTTCTTTAGAGAAATCTGTATAACACATAAATAAAAGTTCGTATAAATATAGATACATGTAGTATATATACAAAGCTTCTGTCAATTGTTCTGAGATAGTAAATATTTGTGGTGTAAGAAGTATGTATGAACTGCTTTGATTTACATATCACGTGTTATTCAAAGATTTGTGTATTGGTAGCTTGGTCCACATAAGAGTGACAATGGGAGATAGAATCTTAACATGAAAGGTGTAATTGAACTCTCTAGATCAACTAGAGGTTTACTCATGGATACAGCTATTAGACTTTGATTTCCTCTTTTGTAATGTTGTCTCTTCCTTTCATTCATACTCTGTCAGCCTTAGAGTTCAATCATGGAGTTGATACCAAATATAAGATTGATGCCAGTCTCATGCTCTTGTATCTCTTGGTCTGTGAGCTAAACATGTCTCTTTTCTTCATAAAGAGAACATATTTCATTATGACCATGTACTAGTGATTAACTGATATACAGAAGGTGGCAGTTATCTAAGCTCAAAATGCTGATGCTTACAAAAATATAATATATTGGAGGCATACAACAAAATATGATGACTACAGTAATGTGAATAAGTGAATCACAGCCACAACCCATCTTCCAGCAATAAGCATCAGAGGATAAACACAAATTTCATTTGTTCTCCCACTTAAGATATGTTCCGACTATGTAATCAGCCCAGTGTCTGAGCCATGGTGGGCTTTCCTGAGAACAGGTGCATGCTATCAATATCACTGCTACCCAAAACTAGTTCAAGTGAGACAAAAACCAAAAACAAAAACAAAGCAAAACAAAACAAAAAACAAAAAAAACCCTCTAAAATGGCTTGTACCTATTATAGTGAAGAAACGCATGTGTTGAATAAGGAATAATTCCAGGCAGGGAGGGATATATTTTATATCATTTTAAAACAATTGTCCTATGAAACTGCTAAATGTAACTCTCTCTATTGAATATTGAGTGGGGATTTCAGAGAATAGAATGAAAAATAATTACAGTAGATATGTCTGATTATGCATTGCATTTCAAATTTAAATGAACACAGAAATATAAAAATTTCCAATTGAACATTTTACAATATTGTATATTTTTATGAATGGCAAAAGGATAAATATTCTTTAAAAAGTTGTTGAACTCAGATAAAACTTAAAATATTATGAACACATAGAAATACCACTTTAATATTTAAATTAGTTCACTTTATGAAATCCAAACATGTAGCTACAAATAAAAAAGTAAACATTTTTGAATAGTAAGGAATGACTTTTCCATCCAATGTAATATCTTTTGTCCCCACATTGTTCTTAGATTAAGTATATGACATTCAAGATTTAGCATAGTACCATATGGACTTATTTTCAATGGTCTAATGGTAGACTATGCTTATCTCATAACTTTGTGTTCCCTCTATGCCTTATTGTAGTTAACAACCACAAAGTAGCAAAGAATGTGAGAAAGGATAGCCTTCTTTTCTTCCTAGGTACAAAAGGAAAAGCAATCATTCAGTCTGACGTCTTTCTTCACATGGCTTTATAAAGAGTTAAGAAACTCTAATTCTATTAAATACTTTATACAGTTTCTTTAAAGAAAAATGGTTTTTGAGTTACATCAAAGGATCTTGTTGAAATTTTTGAGATCACCATTTGATATTTGTAAACTTTTCCATTCAGTGAATGTTTCCTTTCAGAGATTTCTTCTATAAACTAAGGTTGTACTATTCTGTCATGAATCCAAATGGACACATGACCAATTAGTACTCCAATGTTACTACATCCTTAAAGTGAATTCTACAGCCATATTGAAGAGAGATATTGTTTTATACCATTTGCTAAAAATGTTCTCATTTTATGGTCTTGGAATTAGACCATAAAATTAGATTAGATTAAGAGTGACACCATTTTTGATGTTTCCTTGAATTGGCTTGTAACTATTTTATACTATGCTAAACAGAACTATTAGCCTATAATTTTACTTTCTTGTTAGATTTTGGTATTAGTTTGATACTAGCTTCATAAAAGGAATTGAAAATGAAAAAAATTGTGACACCATTATGTAAACTATAAATTATCCTTCTCTTATTCTAAATATTTGACAGATCATTTGAGGAATTGGTTTGAATATTAAGAATTCTTAGAGCAATATACCTGTAAGTTCACTTGAGCAACTGTATTCAGGCCAGTTACTGGAATACTTCCTACATTCTTTTGCTGCTTTTAATTTCTCATTCCACAACTTAACTTTTTAAAGTATGTTTTGTTTAGCTAGTCCAAAAAGTTATGGTTTCTTTTTATATTAGAAATACGTTCATTTTATTTAGTGATTAAATTATTTGCCTCTTGCATTATTCATAATAGTTTTTAAATGCTCATATTTATGACAACAAATTTAACATTGGTTGTCAGTTTTTAATCTTTTAAGTACCATAAAATAATCCACTTTTAATATTTATGTCTTTATATCTAAATGATTATCAGTTTTATACCTATCCACAAAGAATTAAATTTTGTGTCATTTGATAAACTTTTATTATTTTTCTACTTTACTACATAAGAATCCTTATGTTTATTATTTGCAATGTCCCTTTTGCTTGACTTTCCTGTTTGTAATTTTTGACATATTTTAAAATAACTTTTGCTTTTTCAAATTTTCTTTTAAGTAAATTTTATATTGTAATATAAATTTCGGTTTTCATGTTCTTTTTATCTTATAATTTCTTCCTGGGGGCCTGGCAATTTTGAAATACAATAATTAAATTCTACATATATATAATTAAATTTCCTTTAGTCTACCAGCTATAAGTTTATATATATATATATATATATATAT
>NW_021604562.1:4270041-4270497 GCF_004785775.1 Grammomys surdaster | reverse complement strand
GTGTGTGTGTGTGTGTGTGTGTGTGTGTGTGTGCACGCGCGCGCGTGTGTGTATGTTTATATGTGTTGATATAATAAAATGACTTAAATTGATTGCCCATAAATAAAAAGAGTGATTTGGTAAAGTTCTGCAGGCTAAGTAGTTCAAAGACTGCCATTTCAGCAGATATATTATTTCCTAAATGTCTGTTTCCAAGGAAAAGTGCTAAGAAGATAGTGTTTTCTTTCTATGTTCTCACATAGTTTAACAGGCTAGTTATTTCTTTGCTATCTCTTTCATATGGGTACTATGTTTAATCATGATTATTCTTCTCTTGTGATCTAATTACCTCCCAAATCAAATCATATATATCCTACAATTACCTTGTGGGTTACAATTTCACTATGTGAACATTCAGAGGAATATATACATATACATATACATATACATATACATATACATATACATATACATATA
>NW_021604562.1:4260419-4270031 GCF_004785775.1 Grammomys surdaster | reverse complement strand
ATATACATATACATATACATATACATATACATATACATATACATATATATATATATAGAGAGAGAGAGAAGGTGGGGGAGAGAAAGAGAGAGAGAGAGACTTTAACATGTAGAATATATTTTGTATTATTCTAAGCAACCCTACTTACTGAGGTTCATTTTATGAACTAAACATTATTCAATGTAGCCAAAGAACCAATACCCATCTCTCTAGAAGAACCGTATACAGACTTTATCTGCATTTAATATTTTTAAGTCTTCCATTCTATTGTTGGAATTTTTGGTTGTTATTGAACACGGATATTGATTTCACCAATTTCAGTTTCTGAACTTTCAATTTCTTGTTTTTATTGTGTCAGATCTCTTATGCATATTTTGTTTATTAAATGAATGTAAGTTTCCAATGTTTATTATTTTCTCATTAAAATTTTTGGTGTTTTGGTAGCTATTTATGAGTGGTTTTCAATTGGAGACAGCTTCTCAGTTTATGAATGCTACTACAATCTTTATGAGCTAAAATGTTTGTTAGAACTGTTGGGACTAGAAGACGGTTTCTATGATATTTTCTATTACCTCTGGTTTTAAAAGCCTTTGACATCCTTTTCTGAATTCTTCCTAGAGCCATGAGTGGAGGAATTTGGAGTAGACATGCCTGTAGGACTGAGTGTTCCATGTTCTCTCTCTCTCTCTGGATATTGTCTGACAGAGGGTTTCTGTATTTGTTTCTATCTTTTGCAAAAAGAAATGTCTCTGATGATGACTGAGCACCACAGTGACCTACAAATATAGGAGAATGTCATTAGGAGTCATTGTGTGCTTATGCTATTTAATATGACAGTAGTATTTGGTTTTAAGCTAGGTCCTTCGCCTACCTAGTCTCAGCTTCTTTTCCACCTAATCAGCTTCTGGAATGGGTCCCTTCTCATGGAGTAGGCATCAAAAGCAAAGAGATGGTGGTAGATTACTCTGATACCATTTGTGCTGCTATTGAACCAATATTTCATGTAGACAGTCCACAGATGTAGTGTAAATCAGAAGTTTGTAGCTGACTTGGTGTTTACTTTCTCTTCTGGTAGCATATAGATACATTCTAATAATGTGGACACTCGTCAGCAGAGATAAAGGCTTTAGGTAGGCATCAGCTTGACTTTTCTATGTTCAACATGCTATATAGATTCTGTCTTCAGCAATAGGGCTTTATCATCCATTTGTGAATATTAAACAATAATTTTGGCAATAACCTTGGTTATTTGGAGGTTTTGTTGAGGCCTCTTAGATCAACAGATCAATTAGGTATGATTCAGTTATGACCCTGAAAGTTTCACAATGTAGTGAAAGATATCTAGTTTGGGCACTGGCTTCCCTGATCTTTGTTGGATACATTTATATTTCTTTCAAATATGTATATATTTTAAGATGGTTCTTGGTAAGTATATTTCCAAATAAATCTACAAATGATCCTTAGTATTAATTATACCTTCCCATATTCCTTCTATTTAACCCTTTCCTCCCCTCCCTATTTAATCTCCTCTTCTTGTATCCTGTTTTGCTCCATAGCCGTATCTTCCATTGCCATTTCCAAGGAAACATCACACCAGTACTTTACTCTATACCTAACTTCTATAGTTATAAGGATTGTAGTAAGCTTAAGAACCACATGAAAGTGAATACAATAGTTTGTGCTTTAAGGGTATGGGCTACTTCACAAAGAATGATTATTTTTTTAGCTCCACTCATTTACTTGCAAATTTTATGATTTCATTTTTGACATAATATTTCATTATGTAAATTGACATATTCTTTATTTCTCCATTGATGTATTTCTTGACTATTTCAAAACTCTATTATAAATAGAGTAGTAGTGAATTTTGAAGAACAAATATCTTTGTAGTAGAATAAAGTCTTATATGCATATATACAAGCAAAGTGTAGGTGGATTTGGAGGTAAACCTACTCCCAGCTTCCTGAGGAACTGGAACCCCTATTTTTATAGGGGCCCTACATTTTGTAATCACATTAGTCATACACAAATATTTCCCTTTTCTATTGGCTTCACCAGAATGTCTGTCATTTGTTTTATACAAATACAAAATTTCAAAGTAGTTTTGCTCTGCATTTCCCAGATAACTAAAGATGTTGTACATAAATTTAAATGTTTTTTAACCACTTTTTTTTTCATCTTTTGGGAACTCTCCTTTTAGATGTGTATCTATTTTATTGATTGGTTTATTTCATTTCTTGATATTCAGTCTATTTAGTTCTTCATATATTTTAGAATTTATCCCTGTATTAGACATGTTTTGGTAATGACCTTTTCTCATTCTGTAACTTGTCATTTTCTTTTTTTTTTTTTGTTTATGCTATTTTATATTCAAAACATGTTTTATGGAATTTATAAAGAATTATTAAAACTAGTTTAAAACAATAAAAACTTTAAATTTAAAAGAAATAATAATTCAGGGAGCCAGACAGGTATTTGAAGGTGGATCTCTTAGCCCTTGTTGGGATTAATTTTTTTTCTTTTTTTTTTTATTGGATGATTTATTTACATTTCCTATGTTGTCCCCTTACCCCATCCCCCACCACCCCCTCGGAACCCCCAATCCCCTCGCCCCTCCTCCTTCTTCTCTGTGGATGTAACCTCTATCTACACCCCCCCACTCCCACCTCCCCACCCTCAAAATTCCCACCCCCTGGGGCATCCAGCCTTCATGAGGTCAAGGTTCTCTTCTTCCACCTATGCCCAGCAGGGCCCTCAGAAGATGCTCGAACATATAACAAGGACATATGCTCAACTATGTTCATAGCAGCCTTATTTATAATAGCCAGGAGCTGGAAAGAACCCAGATGTCCTTCAACTGAGGAATGGATTCAAAAAATGTGGTATATTTACACAATGGAGTATTACTCAGCTATTAAAAACAATGAATTCGAGAGGTTCCTAGGTAAATGGATGGAACTAGAAATTATCATCCTGAGTGAGGTAAGCCAATCACAAAAGAACACACATGGTATTCACTCACTGATTATTGGATATTAGCCTAGAACCTTGAAATGCCCAAGATGCAACTCATAGGCCACATGAAGCCCATAAAGAAGGAAGACCAAGTGAGGGTGATTCGGTCCTTCTTAGAAGGAGCAACAAAATACTCAAGGGAGCAAATATGGAGACAAAGTGAGGGACAGAAACTGAAGGAGGGGCCGTCTCCAGACCACCCCACCTGAGTATCTATCCCATGTGCAATCACCAAAGGTAGATGCTGATGTGGAAGACAGGAAGTGCATGCTGATAAGAGCCTGATATGGATATCTCCTCAGAGGCCTTCAAGAGTCAGACATATTCAGAGGCAGATGCTCACAACTAGCCATTGAACTGATCATGGGGTTCTCAATAGAGGAGTTAGAGTGAAGACTGAAGGAGCTGAAAGGGTTTGTGGCACCATGAGGAGAGCAACAATACCAACCAACCACAGCTCCCAGGGTCTAAACCACCAGCCTGGGAGCACTTAGGGGGGATCCAGGGCTTCAGCTGAATATGTAAAACTTGTCATTTTCTATGGACGATGGTGTCCTTTGCCATACAGAAAAAAATCACAGATTCCTGAGGTCTCATATATTATTCTTCTTAGTGCTTGTGTTATCTCTGTCCTGTTCAGAATGTTATTTCATGTGTCAATGAGTTCAAGATCATTCCCTACTTTCTTTTATATCAGATTTAGGTATAAACTCTTATATTGAGATCTTTAATTCATTTGGAGTTGAGTTTCTGCAGGGTGGTAAGTATGGATCTATTTACACTCTTCTATGTAAATCCAAATGTTTGTGACCAGCACTTTTTGATGAAAATGATGTATTTTATCTGATTTTGTTACTGTTGTTTGTGGTGGTGTTTATTTTTCATTTTTGTTTGTGTGGGTTTTTTTGCTGATTTTTGAAAAAATTAGTTGTTCACAGGTTCATAGATTTAAGTCTCAGACTTTAATTCAATTCCATTGTTTCATCTGCCTGTATTAATGCCAAAAGCATGATCTTATTATTATTATAGATATGTGTTAAGCTACATATCAGGTATGGTTATACCTATAGAAATTCCTTTATTATTCAATATTTTTAACTATCTTGACTCTGCATGCATGTATATGTGTGCCTATTTCCATATGAAGGTAAAAAAATCAACATTTCAATGTCTGTCAAAAATTGTGTTGGAATTTTGATGGGTATTGTAATAAATCTGTAGATGGATTTTAGTAAGATGGCAATTTTCACTAAGTTAATCCATGACCATAGGAGACCTTTTCATCTTCTGATCTTTTCTTCTATTTCTTTCCTTCTTGTCTAAATGATTTTACTACATAAGCCTTTTCATACATGCTTACTCAGAGGTTTGTTTTGTTTTGTTTTGTTTTTGAAGTTATTGTGAAAAACATTGTTTTCCAGGTTTGTTTGTTTGTTTATTAGTTAAAGGTTTAGTTAAAACTTTTTGTGCAATAATCAAAACAAAGCAAAGTTTTTCTTTCTTTTTTTAAAATTATTTGACATGATAGTAATGTAGGTATATCAACCAGCTTTTGTTTTAGTGACCTGAGTATCACAGAAACTTGGTATTCTAAAAATAGCTGGCAAGTACTGGAAGAAATGAGTCAGGCTATATGCAGAAGCAAGAGGGTAGTGGGCTTGATTATTGCTGGTATAACAGCTTTAATTACATTAATTGCTAGCACCACTGCTTCTACAAGTGCTATGACACAAGAAGTTAAGACAGCTACTTGTGTTAGTCATTTAGCAAAAAATGTTGCTAATGTTTTGAATATACAAGAGAGTTTAGATAGGCATTTGGAAGAACGAATTGATGTTCTTTATCCTATTCAAAATATTGGAAGGAAGTTCAGAATTTAAGGGTAAGGAGTCATTTTGAGTGTCATGGCAAATACTGTTGGATTCATGTTAGTTCTAAAATTTACAGTGGTAGTCATTATAATTATGAAAATGTTTAAAGACGCTTGCAGTTTATTTGGCATAATTCTAACACCTCTCTGGATGTTTTAACTTTACAAACTGAGCTTACAAATTTCACGAATGCTGCTCTGCTGAGCATTGATGCAGTAAATACTGCAGATAAAATTACCCATGGCCTGAAATCAGTATTTATATTTTGTTCAAGCTTCAAGAATGGCATATATAACTTGATTATGCTCGCTCTTTTTGTTTCCGAGATTTCTTAATCAGTCTGCATGTATTAAGGGTATAGAAAGGGCAGTAATTTTTCCATGTTCATTTTGTATCTTACTACCTTACTCTATTTACCAACTATAGGAATTCTTTGGTAAACTTTTTATAGCCATTTATATAGAAAATTATACCATCTGCAAATTAAGATGTTTTTACTTCTAATTCCCCATTTGTATGTCTTTGTGCTCCCTCAGTTGACCCTATGCTCTAGCCAAGACTATAAGTACTATATATGAAAGGTATGAAAAGAGTGAACAACCATGTCTTGTGTCTGATTTTAGGGAAAATGTTTTGAATTCCTGTGTTTATATTTATGTTGGGTGTGGCCTTGATGTATATTGGCTTTATAATGTTGAGGGACTTTTAAAAGGAAGAGGTACTAAACTTTGTCAGAGGCCTTTCCTACTTTTAATGATATGGTACTGTGATGCATCTTTTCCAGTCTGTAACAGTCGTGGATTACATTTGCCAATTTTCATGTGATAAATCATAAGTGTATTTCTGAGGTGAAGCTTACTTGACTATAGCTGATAATCTTTTATGTGTATTCTTATGTTCAGTTTACAAAGATTTTATTGATAAATTTTGCATCTGTGTTAGGTAAAACAAAAATATTTCCTTCAGTATTTGTGTGATTTTTTATTTCTGGATGATTATGTCCTCATTTATTTTACAAATTTTGACACGTTTCATTCTTTCTGATTGTCCTATTATTATGAGTGATTTCCTATTATACCGTAAGTTTTAACAATATAAATATCTTTCCAAACCAAACTCCATTTCACTATTTTCTGTGACATAGTTTTTAAACGAATTATATCTTTATATAATGAGTCAATTTTTACATAGTTATAATTCTTATTTTATGCTAGTATTTTAAAGCAAATTTTAGAGGGGAATAAGTAATCACAATCAAAAATATATATTTTCTGAGACTTTGTCTCATGAAGCCTAACATGGCATAGGAGACTTTACCATTTTTATATCCTGAATTTTAGGACTTAATGTGTTTTATATGTCACGTAGATTAATGTTATATTTCCTATTTCTGGTGTTCATTGTTTCTTTTGTGAGATTAATTTGTATTCTATATAGGAAACTGTATAGAATCTCTTGTTTAAATCTACATTATTGCCTTTAATGTTTATTACATGGTAAACACAGGATGAACAAATTACCCAAACTTGGTTTATTACAGAATGCCTTAAGTATCTCTGATTTTTAAGAAATATTACTTTTATTTTTTCCTTGCTTGTGTATATACAAGGGTATGATTGCTATCTGCATACGTGTGAGTATGCCTACAGAAGGCAAAGCCTGAAGTTGAAATTATTTTTGAAAGCTAGTTTTCTAGACACAGAATGCAAAGTTGACACTATTTTTTAGGCATTATGAATATGTCACTAAAATATGTTCTGTCTTGTGGATTTTTAAAAATATAATATGCTCTTAACTTTATTAGATAGTCTTAGCATATTATCAGTTTCTTCTCTCCTGTTTTTTAAAGGGTTTTTGACAGTTTCCTGATATGTGTAATGTGAGTGTCACTGACATCATTCTATTGTAGTTAAAGCTTATTAGATGTATGCATAAGTTTTTAATGAATAATAGTTTATTTGGCACTGTAGCTCACACATTGGCATGGGTCCTGTTGGGCTGAGTTGTGGGTCCCTTGTGTCTTCCGCCCCAGGCGGCTAGGGGGATCAGAAGAGCTGGAGTTCGACTTGAGTTCACTCCACACGACACAAGATGTATGCTGGACTATGGAAGCCACTGAGTTCCACTTAGGGAGTGGGGAGATCCCAGTCTGAGGTCCGCAGGGCAGAGTTCTTGGATTTGGGTCTCCAGGCCTAGGTGGCTAGCTGGAGAGCACTGGTTGGTCTCAGCCCTTGGGCTCTCAGACACCATTGGGAGACCACAGAAGGACTGAGATGGGCGGGGGGCAGGGGGGGGCGCATATGGGCTGGACCAGCCAGCAGCGTAAAGGGACGAGAGAGAGAAGCTTCTCCTTTGGGGGGGGGCTGTAGGGTGGATGAAACTCTTGGTCAAGACAACTCACTTGGCTAGGTCATGGTTGGCTCAGCTAGCTTGCTTGAGTTCGTGGGCTCTGGCTGGAACACAGAGAGGTCCTTTAGCAGAAGATTAGGTGGTGACTCATTAGTCGAAGGCTCCTTCTACAATTCTCCTCAGTGGACCCCAAAGACAAGAAAAGTCTATGGTTTTAAAAGGTTTATTTTCATGGCAGAAAGTGATTGAAGCTGTACCCTGTGTCCTCAGTGTCGGCCTGAGGTTAAATATCTTTTGTAAGTAGTAGGGTCTAGGAAAGAATTCTTCATTGGCTAAGCCCTCTGGCCTTTAGATATCTCTGAGGCCTGTAGTCATGCCCTCTACCTATGCTATGTGACCGAAGGCCACAAACTTTTCTTTGGGAGGGGCTGTGGATAAGTGAAAGAAACCAGGGCCTAGGAGCAAGGCCATCCCATTAGGGTCACTGAGTTCAAAGCAGACTCAACTGGGTATGTCACTGCCTCTCCCAGCTCACTGCCCCACAAGTTTATATTTATATGTGTGGTGGGGGTACAGAAACCCTGGAGTTGGCATTGCAGACAATTGTAAGCTGCCAGACATGAGTACCATAACCAGAACTCAGATTCTGCGAGTCATCAGTTTGTGGTCTTAACCACTGTTTTGATTTGAATAAGAATGACTCCCATAGGTCAATATATTTGATTGCTTAGTTTTCATCATGTACTGGCATTTTTTTGAGAAGAATTAGGAGATATGGCTTTGTTGTAGGAAGTGTATCACTCAGTAGGATTTGAGATTTCAAAATTCAACAATAGGCTCGTTATCACTCTTTTTGCCTGTGAACTAGGATGTAGTACTCCTCTCCTGCTCAGATATAGTGCCTGTATACAATCATGCAATCCAGCATGATAATGAACTAAATTTATGAAGCTGTAAGAAGCCTCTAATAAAATGCTTCCTTTTATAAGGATTGCCTTGGTTGTGGTGCTTTTCTTCAGATATAGAACAGTTGACTAAGTAAACAATTGAGCCATTTTTTTTGGACTGTAGACTATTTTTTTGTAAAATATCATTTTGGAAAGTGTCTGGATACTATTTGCATGAATATTATTTGTGATACTTCTTGGTTCACTTATTTTTCAGAAACTACTGTTTCATCTATACTGATATACTGGGTATCTTAAGATCTACACATTCATCATCTTTATTGCATCAATTTTCCTTCAAATGGACAACCGTATTTAGAATGTCTCCAGTGTAGTGATTATTTCTTGCAGCTGCTCAAATTTATTATTAAGATTCTGTCTTACGTTTTTATTTTAGCTATTATGCTATCCCATTCCATTATCATTATATTAATGTACTTTCACTGACTTTATTGAAATTATCTACTAAGAAATTAATAATTTGAAATTTAATTCTGAATGCATCAATATTTGGAGATAGGACTTAATTAGTGCTAATTAAACAGAGTGAATTATCACCATTTTCAATGAAGTGGGTCCATTGTTATAGGAATATATTGTTGATTAAAAATGAATTTGATGTTTTCTTCTCCCTACTCTCCTTTCTCCTTCCTCCTTTCTTTGTCCTTCTGACTTCTACTATGGTATAATGTAGCAAGGAGAGCATCAATAGATAAAAAACAATCAATTTTGGACTTTCTAGCCTCTATAACTGAAATAAAGATAATAACCATAATTTCATAACTGTTTTCAAATACTTATTGTAGTAACATAAAGAGATAATACAACTTGTGGTATCATAACTACTAATTAATATTTTGTATATATTAATATTGCATTTTCCTCATTTTTATATATCACTATTTATTTAAATTGAGTATTTAAATACAAAGAAGACAAACGTTAATTCAGTCTTTATTATGCTTTTTGTTTGATGTTTATTGATTACCCAAAAACATCACAATTATCCTGAGAAGGGCAATTGATGTTCTCTCTTTTATTTGTTTTTGTTGTTTCATTTTTTCTGGGCATGTTTGTTGATATGGTTAAATATTTAGAAAAACATTTATGAAGTTCTGATTAAACATTTTCCCTTCAAAGGTTTTCATTGGCCTCTATTTAAAGTTACTTTTTTTTGATGCCACAATTAATTAAAAAAAAGTCCACTACTGCTTCTTGTTTATTTTAATACCCTAAACATAGTTTCATGCATAGTGATATCTAAATCTGTCTTAAATAAAGTAGTTTACAAAATCTTAGCTTTTAAAAGAGTTTCTGATATCTATATTCCCCCTGAACACCCACACTCCAGTGTCATTCCCTTCCCCACATCCTGCCTTTCTGTGTTTATAACCCCGTGTGAATGAATTATGATTTGAGAAAAATGAATT
>NW_021604562.1:4165912-4260319 GCF_004785775.1 Grammomys surdaster | reverse complement strand
AGAAGCTCTTTATATATATATATATATATATATATAAAGAGCTTCTAAAAAGGTGAAATTTTCTGTGAGGAATATTTTTAAAAACTATCACTTTTGTTAGCTAGAAGGTTATGTTTGTTTCCCACAAATCTCGTTAAGATGCTGTTGTAAAGTCTACCACAGACCTTGAAATAGAGAGCTAGAAAGAGAATAAATTCGACCAAAAATGTTGTGTTATTATTGTAAATCAACTGTTTTCCTAGTGTTCACACCTTAAAGTCTGTAAAGATTTTGTGCTAGTTTTTAAAATCATTATTTGTGTTAACAGTTATAAGACATAATTTTGGAGTTCATTCTTATTATTTATTAATAAATATATGACATAACAGTCACATAATATTCAATGATCTAAGCAGATATTTTTTAAAGTATAAAGTATATGAGAATATCGTCATATATGTTTATATGTATATTAGAATGCAAAAACAACATTATTTTTAAAGCTCTCAGTACACTTATATGGAAATGTAATAAAGTCAATGTTTCATAGATACTATGGTGGTGTGAATATTTATGATTCCGCATAGGTTCCTATGTCTGAATGCTTGGCCCATAGAGGGTAGCACTATTAGGATGTATGGCCTTGTTGGAGTGGGTGTGGTCTTATTGGAGGAAGTGTGTTGCTATGGAGGCAAGTTCTCCTGTGCTTAAGCTACACCTAGTGAAAGATACACTCCATCTCCTTTCATTGCCTCTTAATCAAGATGTAGAACTCTTGGCTTATCATACTACAATGCTTCTTACCATGATGATAATGGAGTAGACCTCTAAACTGTAATCTAGCCCCAATTAAATGTCCTTTACAAGAGTTGTTGTGGTTATGGTGTCTCTTTACAGAAATGAAAGACAAACTAAGAAAGATACAAAGAGATGACTGTCTTATGTCATCCTTAGAAAAAGTTAGAGATGGTCCTGAGCAGAGAGACATGAAAAGACAACTCTGTTTTCATTTTTTCTCTTTTCATTATTTAATTTAAAAAAAAAGTTTATGCAATGTATTCTGACCATACTTTTCACCTACCCTATCTCCTTTGTTCCTGATTTACCATGTGCCCAACTCCATGCTTGTTCTTTCTCCCTGTTTCATACAAAAATCCCCACAAAAACATAAACATAAAATATGGAAACCAAAGTATGCAAGCAAAAGACAAATAAGGCAAAAACAAAACAAAACAAAACACAACCAAAGAAGTTATTTGAGACAAAATTTCTTTTGAAATACTTTTGGATTCATTTTTTATTTGGTTAAATACCCCTGGATATGTGACATGCCCTGAAGTGTGGTTTGTAAATACAATGAGGCTCCATTGGAAGTGAAAGGATAAAAATTCATAGAGAACCCCCCCCCATCTAAATTAAGGTTGACAGATTCACAGGCCTAGGTTCCAGGAACTAGCTGGCCACCCAAAGGAAGCATTAGCCAGGAGGGAAGTCAGCCAGGTCGTTCCAACAAAGAATAGCAGAACTAGTAATACAGGTTGGCCAAGCCACCCTGGCAAGTGAATGACCACGAGGTAAATGACTAGGCTAAGGTCACATTTCTGAAAAGAATGTATACAGGATGTTACTCACTCTCCTCTCTGGTCTGTGACTAGTTGAATAATGGAAACTTTCTGTGTATAGGATGTTTCCCACTCCCCACCCTGTTTTACGATGTGGATTGGAATTTCCTGCTATTTCCTCTTGGTTTCCTCCTTCATTCCCCTGGTTTGTGGTTTTCTCCTTTAAATATCCCTTGCGCCGAGCCTGGGGGTTGAAACTCCTGCCCTTGTGTGGGCTACGAGTTTCTAACTCAGCGCGTTGATTATTTGAAATATACCTCTTGTTAATTGCAACAAGAATCGTTGTCTGGTGGTCTTTGGGTGGATGTAATCTCTCGTGGGTTGAGTGGGGGTCTCCCCTCTCCGGGGGGCCTAACAGAAGAAACTGATTTTTTCTTTTGTAAACAGTTATCAATTACAAATAGCCTCTTGGTCATGCTTTCAGATCAGTGTCCTTTCCTCCTTTCAGTGATGAGACTTATCTGGATTGATTCTGTACAGACCCTGTACATGCTATCAAGGTTTCTGTGAATTTATATGTGCACATGTCTCCTATAGCTGGATATGACTGTTTCCTTGGAATTTTCCACCACCTCTGGCTGCTACTATCTTTTGCCCCCTCTTCTACATCGAGGTGAGATTTGATATCAATATCCCATTTATGATTTAATGTTACACTGTCTCTCAGTTTTTGATCATTTTACAATTTCTCTCAATCTGAACATTGTCTAGTGTGGGTCTCTGTGTACATTCCTATGTACTACAAGAAGAAATTTCTCTTATGCTAACTGAGTGAGGAATGCCCTATTGCCATAGCAGAACGGCATAAGGAGTCATTTTTCTTGTTATTTTTCTTTAGTTAGACAATACTTGTTGGTTTTCTCCTTGTCTCAGGTTCATGACACCCTAGCAGTGTCAGACATGAGTATAATCTTGTAGAGTGATCTTTAAATAGAGCCATAGAGTTGTTGGTCACTTCCTCAACACTTGTGCTTTTACTACACCAGCATATAATGTAGGCAGCTCATAGTCATAGATCACAGGGCTTGTATCTGTGTTGATAGTTACCTTTATCCTCCATCACATTGTAGAGTACTTTCCAGTACCATTAAGCTAGTCAGCAGAGGTGAAATTACTAGTCAGACACTAGCTCTATTTCTCTATATTAGATAATGTGATGGTTTGAATTAGAATTAATCCTATAGGCTTGTATACTTAAATTTTGGTCATCAGTGAGGAGAATGTTAGATGATATGATCTTGTTAGAGTAGGTATGGCTTTGTTTGTGGAAATGTATCATTTTGATATTCTTTACTGTTTGTTAGGCCCATGATAAGCCTAGTTTCTATTGTTCTGTCTATGAATCAGGATTTACCTTTCAGCTACTGATCCAGCACCAGTCTGTATGCCATCATGCTCTCTACCATGATGATAAAGTATTAAAACCTGAAACAGTAAACAAACCCCCAATTAAATGCTTTTTATTTTAAGAGTTGTTTTGATCATGTTGTTTATTCACAACAATACAACAATGGCTAAGATGGATGAAATATGTTATGTCTTATGAACTAGGACCTTATCAGTTTATGGCGAACAAGCAATGTCCTTGTAAACCACTTGAGATTTTTGTTTGTTTCCAACAGCCTCCTTTGGTCAATGACTCAAATAAATGTAACACATTCTTGGCACGGTATGTTTCAAGAGTTGGTATAAGATGTCTAGTTGGGACAGTGTTTCCCCCATTATTTCATGACTCTATTTTATTTCTTTTATGTATGTGTGTGTGTGTGTATGTATATATATATATATATATATATATATATATATATACATTATATTAATAATATATATATTATATATGTAAGATTCTACAGCAGCATGTTTCCATATAGCCCTTCAAACTAGTTGTTCCTCTCCATATTCCTACCTTTAACCCTCTATTCCAGTTTCCTGTCCATTTAATTCTCCCACTCCAGTCTTCCCCTTGTATCTTTATAACACTATATTTATTCCTCTTCCTTGAGAAATCTTTTCCTTCCCTATAATTCCTTACATTGTATTTAATCATTGTCGTTATATAGACTATAGCATGTATATTAAAAGTTTATAAGGTAATATCCACATAAAAAGGAAAATGTAAAATAAGTGTCATTTTGCATCTGGATTACCTCACTCACAATGATCTTTAGTCTATTATCATGAAATGAATAGCAAGATACAGTATCATAAAAGTCATTATGTTCACAGGAACAACAAATTTCTATAGCATAAAGCAAATACTGTCAGTAATGTAAGAAAAAATAATTCAGCAATCAAATCTGGAGACAACAGTATGCCACTCTCCGTATTAAATAGAACTAGACTGAATATCAGCACTGATACCAGAGACTTAACTAATGTGAAAAAATAATTTAGCACTTCCAAAGTACAGGAGAGTATATATTTTTCTCCAGAATAATATGACATTCTTTAAAATTGTGCTTATAATCAGTTATAAAATATTTCTATAAATTTAAAAGGATTGAATTATACTGTTAATAATCTTAAAGAACATTTCTAAAAACACTGTGGAGTAATATCAAATTAAATCACAAACAAAATTTGATAGAGTCACTTGTATTTGTAATTTTAGCAATTTTAGCTAATTAATAGACCAGTGAAGAAATTTAAAATTATATCAGGAATATATTTGAGTTAAATCAAAATCAACCTAAAAGACAGATGTAATGATATAGAGCTATAACACTGGCTAATCGAATGGAGAAGGAAAGAGGATTGCAAGTTCAAGGCATGCCTAAACAATTCTTCAACACTTACTGAAAAGTAAAGTTAAAAATTCATAAAGACAGGTAACCATCATACTGAGGCTGTACTGTAGCTGTAACAAAACACCATGGTTAAAAGGAACTTGAGGAGCATTTTAGCTTACAGGTTACAATCTATCACTAAAGGAAGTAAAGGCAGAAACTGAAATCAGAAATCTAACAGCAGGATCTGAAGTAGACAAAGGGCATGCCACTTTTACTGGCTTTCTTCCCATAGCTAACATCGCCTGCTTTCTCTTGCATCCAGGAATACTTATCCATAGGAGGCACCATTTACAATGGCATAGACTCTTTGACTTAAATCACTAAATAAAGGATTACCCAGAGATTTTTGTACAGTTCAGAATTATTGTCTACATAGTAAGTTTCATAACAGTCATAGCTATATGAGATCCTTTCAAAGAAAAGAAATATTGAATTTCTGTCCTCCCAGAAGATGATATGAGAAAGCAGTATCTTACATACATAAATAAATCATGATTTTAGGATAAATGGAATTTAAAAAGTGGCCATAGAAAGACCAGTATCCTCTATACTATAGAAGAACAAGGAAGCATTATCTGTGAACCGGACCACAGATAGCTGGTTTCTTCATCTAGGGCCTATTGGCCTTAAGTGCTGTGAAAAATAGCTAAATTTATTGTGTTATTTCCTTGATAGATTGAAGAACTTAGACAACCTACAAATTCATTGGAAACCACAATCATTTCAAGATGTATCTACTTGGCAGTACTTATAGTCCTATAGTACTGATTCCATTTAGTTACTCTTGTGGATAGCCCCAGCCTTGTATTTTGATGCTAGTTCCACTTTCCTGGGAGGGGCTGCAGAGGAACAGTGAGCCTGTGCACAGGTGACTTCTTGTGAACCTTCTATCCAATTACATATGTAAAATAAAGGCTAGAGCCAGTGATTGGGCAGTAGAAGGGGAGGTGGAGAAAAAGGCTTAGGGGAGGAGAGAGGAAGAGGAAGTCGACAGAAGAAGAAGTCGAAGGAGGAGGAAGTCGATGGAGGAACAGGAGGAAGAGAATCACGTGGACTGGAAAAACCACAAGTTATAAGGGATCTCATAGCTGGGGAATAGAGTAGTGTAATGGTAAATCTGCCCAATCTAGGAATGCAGTTTATATCCATAATTGTTGAGTTGTGTTTTTCTTGACTGGTCTTATTTGGGTCGGAGATTTACCACAACAAGTTACCATCCATATATTGAGGTATATACTCAAAATTTTCCTAGCTCTAGTATTTATGAGAATTTTTTGCTAATTATAATGTTCTTAAAAAAAATCAGAAAGGATCCAAACTTTTCAATACTGGCTTAACAGTGATGAAAAAATTTAGAAAATACACACTATACTCTTTCAAAACATCCCATAATATGTCAAGATGATAGAACACAGTGGTAATAATACACATTGATCAAGGAAACATAATAGTCTAAAATTAGTCTATCACATTTGTGGTCAATTGATTTTTACAAGGACTCTGATTAATCAGCTTAGGTAGAAATGGAGAATCTCTTCTGCAAGTAATAAACAACTGCGTGTCCATGTTTAAAGGAATACATCTGGAGAAATAATTTATCATAAACAATTTTGGGTTCAAAATGAGAAATACAAATGCGCAAACAACTACATAAAATCAAAAAGACAAAAGCAAGCAATCAGAAACACCAAATTGTCTCTTTTTTTTATTTTTGGGAGAGAGAGAAAAGAGAGATCATAAAGTAGGGTGAAGAGAAGAGTTGGAGAAGCAGGAGTGAAGCAGGAGTGGGAGAGAGGAAAGTATATGATCAAAATATGTTGTATGGAAAAAATCTAAACCAAATGTTATAATGTTTTAAAACTGAGAAGTGAACAAAAGAAAACTACAAAAGAATTCACATAGTTATGAGCTTAGGTTTGTGGAAGACTTCTAAAATCTGATTGCAAGAACCAAAGCAACAAAAGAAAACTGGTTGAAAATTAGACTTTCAAGAATGAAACATTTTCCTGTAAAATACAAAAGAAGATAAAAACACAAGGTAATAATCATAGAAAATATAAAAAAAAAACAGTTGTACCTGATGACTTAAAACTAAAATATATTAAAATAGCTTTAAAAACAATGATGATCATGATGATAATGATAATAATAAATCCTTCAGTGGATAATAGATGTGAGATTTAAAGGAATATTTTACTAAGCACATACAAAATTATTTGGTATAATTAAATACTTTGCAAATGAAATTCAATCCACATTAAAAGTCCAATATTCATCAGCTAGAAAGATAATGTTTTTAAAATGGGCAAGAAGCATGTTAGTGATGCTATAAAGAATCTGGCTTTATGGCATCCTGATGAAGAGTCTAGAAGGTTGCAGAGATACTTGGAAAACATTTTTGAAATTAAATATGATGTTAAATATACATATATATCAATCACATTAATTTAATATTCTAGAAATTTAACCATAAAAAGGGAAAACATATTTCTACACAAATAATTATATATGAAAGGAAACAGCAGAATTAATCATTTTACTTTAAAATGGCAAAAATGAGTATGTCCATCATCTTAAGTATTACAGTAAATGTGTTAAATACTGAAAATAAGTATTAGAAGGAACACAGTAATGATTTTGTTAAATACAGATGAGCTTTCACAAACGTTAGGCTACATAAATCTATCAGACGAGGAAGGCCCTATATTCTATGCAGTACTTTAATCAAATGCCCAATAGTGGTGAGTGAATAGAAGCAATGTAAATAAATTGTTGTGAGTGACATAATGCCAGTGGTGCAAACAGTAATGATTGTATAGCTTAGATATTGAAACAACAGTTTTTGGTACTATATACACAATTCTTTAAATTATCTATTAATCACTCAGTTTTATACTATAGCCATAATTCAACAGTGTACTTAGTAGGTTTAATTTATTTTTCATATGAAAGATATTATCAATATGATTACATAGTTCTAGTATTCAGATATATCAAGAAAACTCAATGAGGTTGCTCTTCTGTGAAACTGAAGAGTAGACTGACCCCATAGGAAGTCCAGCAGTCATTGATTTATTGCTATTAAATGAATATTTACATATTGTTAGCTATTTCTATATTGTAGAAATTAGTATATGAGAAATTCTGGACTCAATAATTTTTCACTTCAGATTTTGTTATGTCCTTTATGTAATAGTGTAAAAGTGTATTATGAAACACCTCATATTACTATATAAGAGAAAGTTGTTAGTGGAAAAAATGAGATATATCAAGAAATGTACTTTAACAATTTTGTGTTAATAGAAAACAAATAGCATAGTTAATAACATAGCCCATGGTTGTTATGCATATATAAACATAGTAGCAAACTTTTGGCTTTAAAAATAAAAACAAAAAATACTCTAATTTCAGACCTTAAAATTTTTTAGCCTTTTAAAAAATAGCAATACTTTGGTCACCTAACCTACCCAGAACAAAAATAACATAAGGGGAAATGCTAACATGGATTTTTTATAGATGAGGAACTACAAACAACTAATGAGTGCTGAGGGACAGAGACTGAGCATTGGCCATGGATGTGCCACCAAATTTGTTATCCAATAAGAAGTGGCAATCCCTAAAATTATGAACAACTTTAATTCAACTCAGCAGGTTTTATTTGTGTGTGAGTGTGTGTGTGTGTGTGTGTGTGTGTGTAACTACAGTAGGCTAACAAGCTGCAGGGGACATGGAAAGAGTGGGGGGAGAGTCAAAATTATGTAAATAGAACATATGTAATTTTTATGTATGTAATTTTCAAAATTACAATATTATCATTGCACATAATCATAAGATTTAGAATTTACTAAGGAATCATTCTGGTCAAGCAAAGTGGCAATAGTAGATTATTTTCTAATGTTCATAGCTTGGGACAGTTTTTAACATCAGTCATGATTTGCCTGATGCTGAGTAGAACTTCAATCTGATTAGACAACCATTGGTTTCCATCAACAAATGAATGACAGATATTTGACCTTTATTGATAGCTTGCTATGCTGGTCATTGCAAGAGATTCATAGGGATTGCAGTTGGGTAGGAAACTTAAGTATCTACAGTTCAATATAGCTGCTACCTCTATACAAAGAAACTTGTCTTTATAGAAGATAAATAAAAAAATCCATAACTAGACATAAAACAAAGATCAATGTTTGTAGGTATCTCAGTCTTCATAAATATGCCTAGATCAGTAAATATTGGTGAAGAACAGATGGAAAGATTGAGTGGAAGTACAGGAATACCAAGAAGTTTGCATTGAAACAGCCTCTATTAAAACATGACTGCATAAAAAATACCAGAACAATGACAATATCAATAGCTATGCTAATGTGGAATAAGAAATATTTCATGGGATATTACCTTTACACAAAGAAATATAGACAACTAATGACTTCTGGGAAGAATAGATTTAGCATCATACAACAATGAGTTCCATTATTGGATGTTCAATGCAGATTGGGCAGCCTTTGGGCCACATGAGCACAAACAAGAAAAATAGACTCAGCATGATATATTTACATATTTGTGTGTGTGTGTGTGTGTGTGTGTGTGTGCGTGTGTGTGTGTGTATCAGTAATAAAGACAAAAAGGCTTTCAAACTGAAAGTAGGAAGACACAGGAGGCATGAAGGAGAATAACTTATAGGAGCTGGGGACAAGGAATAGAGGGGAAAGTAATATAACTCTATTAATTAAAACATTTTAAAAATTAAAATTTATATTGAAATAGTTATAATATTAAAAGACTTAGCTTTGGTACAATGCAAAGGAAGAAGTGCAATAGGAATGAAGTTAAGAAAAACAATTGGAACTGAATAGTTAGGAATTAACTGTACCACATTTTTACTTACCACTTTTGACTTAATTGTAAAGACAAGGCTTCTGCAGACTTTAGGGAAAATGGTTAATAATGGCTCTAAAATCATAGGATTTTAGCCCAGGAGGAAACGAATGTCTCTTTCAGAATTCTCAGTATAAATTCCAAGGACATTTTATAATATGGCCAACTTTGGGATCAATTGTTGTTATCTATAAGGTAGACTATAATACCTATATATAACACCTATATATAATACCTAGGATTTAAAGATTTATTTATTTATTATATATGAGTACACTGTAGCTGTATTCAGACACACCAGAAGAGGGCATCAGATCTCATTACAGATGGTTATGAGCCACCACATGGTTGCTGGAATTTGAACTCAGAACCTCTGGAAGTGCACTCAGTGCTCTTAACCACTGAGCCATCTCTCCAGCCCATACCTAGGGTTTAAAGACGACCAATTTTACTTTTTCTATATATTTATCTAAGATGAAGAACTGTAATAGCAAAAGTGAAAACTACATAACAAACATACATAAAGTACAAACTACTACAGGGATCATGATATTTGAAGTAAATATCTATCTATCTATCTATCTATGTATATATATATATATATATGTGGAATAGGTGCTGAATTTACAAAACCTAAAATATGAGAGAGTGTAGTATATATATATATATAAAAAGAGAGATATAGTTATATATATATAAAAAAACTCTCCTCTAAGAAAACATTACCATTATTTAGAAGACTTTCATAGTTTTTAAGAATTTTAGAAGCTGAATTTCTGTGTTTCATCTAATGTTGTCTAAATATTACACTGAATATAATTCTTAATTTGAGAATTTTGAAATATAACCTGGTTGACTAAAACATTTACATGTAGTTCTGATCACTAAATAAAATAAATTTGTTATTATTTCAGTAGATTATGATTTTTTTATCAAGAAGAACCAACTTCAATAACAAAGAAATTGGTATAGTTACTTTAGCCCTTGAATAAATAGAAATACTTGACTCAATCAAGTTAGGTACAAACATATTTCCAGGTAAATTACTACATCTGTTTATTTTTTAAAATAATATTTTCAATTCATTTGTTCAGAATTTTTATACATGCATATAACATATTTTGACAAATTCCTCCCAATAACTCCCTCCAAATTCTTCTGAATCCCTACATCCTCCTCCCAAATTTATGTTTTTATATTTTTTGAGAAAGGGTTTCTCTGTGCAGCCGTGGATGTCCTGAAACTCACTCTGTAGACTAGGCTGACCTAGGTCTTTATATTTTTTCTTCATAATCCACTGAATCCAGTTAGTCTTGCTCATTTGTGTTTGGCTATGAGGACACGCCTGTACCATGGGTAATCTACTATGGCCATATTTTCTAAGAACAGATTCTGGAGCAAGTCTCAATTGTCAATATTTCTTTTGGTAAGGTTAAATGTTTGTGATTCCCCTCTCCTACTCATTTAGGAATGTTGACTGGCATGACCTTTAGAAGATACTGAACAATGGAAAACAGTTACTGTGAGTTCATGAATATAGTGGCCTTGAGAAGCCTAGAAGACACTATTTCACTGAGGTCCTCCCCAAACTTTTGCTCCTACAATCCTTGCACACCATGCTCTCTAGATCTCTAGTCCTTGAAAGGAAGATGTGGAATATATATTTCACATTTATGGTTAAGTTTGTCATAGTTATTTATTAACATTTTAGCCAGTTGTGAGTGTCTGTAAATCCAAAAGTCTTTCTAGAATTCAATATAAATAAAAGCAAAACATACCCAAACTTATGGGACAAAATGAAAGCAATGTTAAGACAAAAATTTATAGCATTATATGCCCTCTTGAAATTAGAAAGATCCTACAATAGCAACTTAATAGCACATCTGAAAACTCTAGAACAAAAAGAAGCCAATGATTCTAAGAGGAATAGACGGCAGGAAACAATCAAACTCAGGGGAAAATCAACCAATTAGAAACAAAGAGAACAATAAAAAGAATCAACAAAACCAAGAGCTGGTTCTTTGAGAAAATCAACAAGAAATATAAATCGTTAGCCAAACTAACTAAAGAACACAGAAATAGTATTTAAATTAACAAAATCAGAAATGAAAAGGGACATAAAACAACAGATGCTAAAGAAATTCAAAAAAATCATCAGACCTTACTACAAAAGCCTATGCTTAGCAAAACTGGAAAACCTAGATCAAATGGAATGATTTTTCTAGACAGATACTACATATCAAAGTTAAATTAAGAGCATGTAAATTATTAAATTAGACAGTCCCATAATTCCTAAGAAAATGCAAGCAGTTATTTAAACCCTCACAACCAAAAAATGTCCAGGGCCAGATGGTTTTATTGCAGAATTCTATAAAATCTACAAAGAACTAACACCAATACTCTTCAACCTATTCCACAAAATAGATACAGAAGGAACACTACCTAGCCAATGCCACAAAGCCACTGTTACTTTGATACCTAAACCACACAAAGACTGAAAAGAAAGTGAATATCAGACCAATTTTGCTTATGAATATTGATACAAAAATACCCAAAAAACTCTCTCAAAATGAATTCAGGATCACAACAAAATCATCATTCACCACTATCAAGTAGGTTTCATCCCAGGGATGTAGAAATGTTTCAATGTAAGAAAATCTATCAATATAATCCACTCTATAAACAAACAAAAAGAAAAATATCACATAATCATTTTTTAGATGCTTAAAATGCTTTGACATAATCCAATACTGCTTCATGTTAAAAGTATTGGAAATACCAGTAATTCAAGGCCTATACCAAAACATAATAAAAACAATATACAGCAGACCAAAACTCAATATCAAATTAAATAGAAAAAAACATGAAGCATCTCACTAAAATAATAGACAAGACAAGGCTGCCCACTCTTCTATCTATTTAATATAGTATTCAAAGTCCTAGCTAGAACAATAAGACAACAAAAGGAAATCAAAGGAATACAAATTGGAAAGGAAGAAGTTAAGGTATCTATTTAAGGATAATATGATAGTATACAAAAGTGACCCCAAAAATTTTATAAGAGAATTTCTACAACTGACAAATAACTTCAGCAAAGTGGATAGAAATAAAATTAAGTCAAAGAAATCAGTAGCCTTCCTTTATACAAATGATAAAGAGGCTGAGAAAGAAAATAGGGAAATAACACCCTTCATAATAGACATAAATAATACAAAATATCTTGGTGTGACTCTAATTAATCAAGTGAAAGATTATATGAAAAGAACTTCAAGTCTCTGAAGAAAGAAATCCAAGAAGACCTCAGAAGTTTGAAAGATCTCCCACGCTCATGGATTCCTAGGATTAACATAGTAAAAGTGGCCATCCTACCAAAAGAAATCTACAGATTCAATGTAAACCCCATCGAAATCCTTACACAATTCTCCACAGACATCGAAACAGCAGTTCTCAACTTCACATGGAAATATAAAAAACACAGGATAGGCAAAATAATTCTCAGTAATGGTCTTCTGGGGAATCACCATATTTGACCACAAGCTGTATTACAGAGAGCAATAGAAAAAAAAAAACTGTATGGTAGTAGTACTGACACAGACAAGTCAACCAATGGAATAGAATTAAAGAACCCAGAAATAAACACACACACACACACCTATGGTCACTTGCTCTTTGACGAAGAAGCCAAAACCACCCAGTGGAAAAAAGAAAGCATTTCCCACAAATGATGCTGGTCTAAATGGTGGTCTACATGTAGAAGAACGCAAACTCATCTGTATTTATCTCCTTGTACAAAGCTCAATTCTAAGTGGATCAAGAATCTCCACATAACCCTGATACACTGAATCTAATAGAAAAGAAAGTGATAAATAGCCTCAAATACATGGGCACAGGGGAAATGTTCCTGAAAAGAACACCAATGGCTCTTGATCTAAGATCTACAATTGTGAAGTAGACCCCACAAAACTAAAAACCTTCTGTAAGGTAAAGAACACTGCCAATAGGTTCTGTTCAAAACAGAAACCTACAGTTTTGGAAAATATCTTCACTAACCCTCTATCTGATATAGGGCTAATATCCAAAATATACAAAGAACTCAAGAATGAAGACTCAAAAAAAAAAAGAAAAAAGAAAAACAAACAAACAAACAAACACAATTAAAAGTAAAGTACAAATCTAAACAGAGAATTCTCATCAGAGGAATCTTGCATGTCTGAGAAACACTTAAAGAAATATTCATCATCTTTAAACATCTGAGAAATAAAAATCAAAACAACTCTGAGATTCTGAGATCCCAGCTTACACCAACCAGAATGCCTAAGATGAAAAATTCAATTGACAGTGTATGCTGGCACGCGTGTGGAGAAAGAAAAACTTCTCCTCCATTGCTGGTGGAATTACAAACGGGCACTACTCTGGAAATCAATTTGTCAGTTCTTCAGAAAATTGGGAACAGCTTTACCTGAAGACACAGCTATACCACTCCTGGGAAAATACTCAAAAGATACTGTACCATACCACAAGGACATGGGCTCCAGTATGTTCACAATAGCCTTATTTATAATAGCCAGATGCTAGAAACAACCTAAATGTCCCTCAAAGAATGGATACAGAAAATCTGATTTATTTATGCAATGGAATACTATTCAGCCATTACAAACAAGGACATCATGAATTTCACAGTTAAATGGATGGAACTAGAAAATATCATCCTGAGTGACATAACCAAAGCCCAGAATAACATGTATCATATGTACTCATTGGTAAGTAGATATTAACCAAAAAATTCAGAGTAGTCATCATATAACTCACAGCCTTTGGGAAGCTTAACAAGAAGAAAGCTCCAAATGTGGATACCTCAAAGCAACTTAGAAGGGTAACAATATAATCAAGGGAGGCAGGAGTATGAAGGAAAATTGGTGGGATTGGATATGGAAAGGGCAAAAGGCAGAGCAAGATCAAGTATGTGGAGAGACAGGGGGATTCTCTAGAAATTCCCAGAATCCTGGGATGTGAGAGGCTGCCAGGACTCAATGTGAATGACATTAGCCAAAATGCCCAACAATGGGGATATGGAACTGAAAAGACCACCTACAGTAGATAGACATAGCCCCCAGTTGAGGGATGGGGCCATCCACCCATCTTCAAAATTTTTAACCCAGAATTATTCCTGTCTAAAGGAAACATGGGAAAAAATGGAGCAGAGACTGAAAGAAAATCCATTCAGTGTCCAGCTCAACTTGGGATCCATCCCATGGGAGAGCACTAAATCCTGATACTATTAGTGAGGTCACATTATGCATGCAGACAGAAGTCTGGCATAGCTTTACTTGGAGAAGCTCTACCAGCAACTGACTGAGACAATCATTGGATTCAGGTCAGGGACCAATATGGAAGAGGTAAAGGAAGGACTAAAGAAGCTGAAATAGATGGCAACCCCATTGGAAGGACAAGTATCAACCAAACTGGACCCATCAGAGCTCCCAGAGACTAAGCCAAAAACCAAGGAGCATACATCGGATGGTCTGTGGCCCTTGGCACACATGTAGCAGAGAACTCTCTTGTATGGACTCAGTGGGAAAGGATATGCTTAATCCTGTAGAAACATGATACACCAGGGAAGAGGGATGCTGGTGGGCATGAGGTGGGGGTAGATGGCCTGTGGGAGAGTATCCTCTCATAGTCAGGGGAAGAGAGGGAGGAGGAATTCAGAATTTGGCAACCAGGAAGGAGGACAACTTTTGGAAGGTAAATTAAAAAAAAAAGAAATTGTTTGAATTGTGTTCTCAAATGTATTTCAGTAACATAACTGTACTGTAGTTTTAGTTCCCCAAAATGATTCACATTAAAATATAGTATATGTTGTCACAGTCTGCTTAACTAACAAAAGCATATCATTGTAATTATCTTATGTATATCTCTTTAATGAAAAAATTATTAAACAGTATCAAATGTCAAATGAAACTTCTATAAGCTCAAACAAACTTTAAAATTGTAATGTACCTCAGAAACAGAAGCAGACAGCTAGCTACTTTTTTTCCTTTGTAGTTTTAGGTGTTTTTCATAAACATTAAAATACTAGATCCTCATATTTATGTAAAGAACATAAAATAAAGTGTTGTCATCATTCAGATAAAGACAATACATAATAAATGGAAAAAATTGATATAATAGTTAAGACTATCATATGCAAATTACTATGAAATACAAATTGCTTTTAAAATATTTAAGCAATATGACAATTCTACCAGAATCTCACCACTTCAGAAAAATCACTGTTAAAATTAGGTATGTATATCCTTCAGTTTTTCATTCATATATAAATGTATATGCTCATATTTATGAACATGAATATATATATATATGTATATATATATATATATATTTGTTTCCAATCACTTGTTTTATTTTACTTAGTTAATTTATACATGAAATGATGAGTAAGCTTTATTGGACATGTGTGAAATCACTTAAGAAAACCTGAGGCAGTGCTGAGCAGCAGGAGACAGAGGCTGTCCCATGCTGCCTGCAGAAGGCGCCACAGATATGATCTATTTGATAGACAGGAGGGGGAATATAGAAAAAAATAGCAAAGTGTATACTAGGAAGAGAGACAAAATTGGAGATGTGATGTCAGTGACAGATGAGAGATAAGGCTGAGGTCAATGAGCTGTCATTGCTTAATAGGGTCTGCTTGATAATGTACACCCAGCCGCATAAGCACCTAAAACTTATGCTAAGGATGAATCAATCCCCAAACATACTGACATGCCAAGGGAGACTGACTCTGTGAAGTGATGGAGGCCAGAAATGAGGAAAGGTTTCATTTCTAAATTGTTTATCCTCAAAAGACCACCATGTTCAGTGATGACATCAGAGGTCATGTTGATGTCTGTGGTCCATGCTGTTGCTCCTAAGAGCCATGTTGACATAGGTGGTCTTTGCACTTGATTGATACCTTGGCAATATCCTTAGGCTTTGCTGGGCAAGGGTGAGGGTCTGGTCACACATCTGGATGTGAGTGGTGTATGTAGTCACCTGAGGCCAGGTTGAGGCCCATGATCTTGTAGCTGCTGAGGACCAGGGTCCTGATACAGACAGTAGCAGTGTTGATGTCTATGGCCTATTTTATCACCAAAGGATATATGGATGTCTGTTGTGGGTCATATTGAGCTGGCTCTGCCCTTTGCCAGCTGCTGCAAGGTTCCCCACAGTTGACAGATTCAGGGCAGAGGTTTCAGGTGGAATGTGACTCACTTTCCATTCGGGGCCTGGCTACTAGGAGTTTGAGCATGTTCTGATAAGTATATGGATAACACAAAAGGATTTTGGGGGGCACAGGTCATAGGGGAGGGGGAGGACTGGGATTTGAGCACAATCGAGGGGTACATGATGTAAGAGTCCCAATCAATTTTAAAAAAGAAAAAATATGAAATTTCCTCTCTAATATCTGAATGACTACATTTAATAGATGATTATGACTTCTGCCATAAATATATACATGTGTATATAAATTCATATTTTCTTATAAGCTATTATAATTAGTTCCCTGAGGACTTTTTTCATATTAATGCATGAAGCTATGATTTATCCTATTAAATCTGTTTCATTAACTGTTATTTAGCCTAAACAATGTAATGATTTTTTGATTTCTCTATTAACAAATATTTACTACTATCAATGTTTAATGAGTCTGGGGCTTATATCTAGATCATTAACATTGAAAACGTCAATTTTAGTGTTCTGGTATACATGTATACATGTGCTTCCCTTTGACAATTATATGATGACAAGATGACCAGAAATCGCTCTTTAAGCTGTTTACTTTTTAACAACAATTCATTTATATTTGAACATATTAGCTTAGTATACTGTCAGTAGATCTTAGTACAATATGTAGAATTGTACATGTTTTAGTTTTAGAAAAATCATGATAGTAAAAATGAAAGTCAGTATTTTATAATTTTACCAGCTTAAATATGTAATATTTACTTGGATATGGTGACAGAAACCTATAGTCCCAGTACTTGGGAGACGAAGAAAGTTCTCGAGAACTGCAGTGCCAAGACCACATTGGACCACAGTGTAAGTTTCTATCTAAAAAAGGAAATGTATTTCCATTAACAAACAGAGAGGCACAGTCCCCAATTGAGGGATGGGGACACATACTCAATTCCAAAATTTTTAACCCAGAATTGCTCCTGTCTAAAGGAAATATGGGGACAAAGATTAGACCAGAAACTGAAGAAAAGACCATCCAAAGACTGTTCTACCTAGGGATCCATCCCATAAGCAGCTAAAAACAAACACTGCTGCTGGTGCCAAGAAGTGCTTGCTGACAGGAGCCAGATATAACTGTCCCCTGAGAGGCTCTGTCAGAGTTTGACAAGCACAGATGTGGATGCTTGCAGCCAACCATTGGACTGAGCACAGTGTAAGCATGTAACTCCAATGGAGGAGTTAAAGAAAGGACTGAAGGAGCTGAAGGGTTTTGCAACTCCATGGGAGGAATAACAATATCAACCATGAAACTAAAAATGAAAGTCAGTATTTTATATTTTGGAGGGTTAGGTGCATCTTCTCTCACTGGGACCAGACCAGACAGTTCTGCTGTATATGCGTTGAGGGTCTTATATCAGCTGGTGTATGCTGCCTTGTTGGTGGCTCAGTATCTGAGAGATCTTGGTGGTGCAGGTTACTTGAGACTGCGGGTCTTCTTGTGGGGTCACCCTTCTTAAATATCATCCTACATGAGGTAACTCAGACCCAAAAGGATATGCATGGTTTGTACTCACTAACAAGTGGATATTAGACAAGAAAGCACAGAATACCCAGGATACAATCCACAGAACTCAAGAAGTTTAACAAGCCAAAGGGCCCAGGTGAGGATGCCTCAATCCCACTTGGGAGGGAAAAGAAAATAATAACAGAAGGGTGGCCAGAAGGAGGGAAAGACATGGGTGGGAGAGGGGACAGAGAGGAGAAGTGGGGAATATGACCAGGTACTGGGGGGGTAGGACAGGACTGAAGTCCTGAAGGCAACCAGAAAGAATGAAAACAGGCAATCTCAGAAGGTCAGAGGTGGGGGAACCCTCTAGAATGTACCAGGGACCTGAAAGGGTAGATGGTTATTTGATAAGCCTGTTTCCAAACATAGAGCTTGATGTACCTTTTCATGGATACTCAAGAAAATATTTCTTCTAAGAAAACAAGTAAGATTATAGTAAGATAAAGGACCTATTTAGGTACCCACATTATAGTGTGATGAATTATCTACTCATTTTTTTCTTGTTTATATCCTCTTATTTGATTTTGCAGTTTTCATAAAATGATTTTTATAATGAAGAGGTGCCACATAATTGTTATGTGTTTATATGCTTATAAAGTTCTGCCACCTTCCTGCTATGCTATAATATGTACTTTAGTGTAGAGAGAATCTCTGTGTTCTGTGTGAAAGCATCACCTGTCAACAAAATGTTGATGACCTATTAGCTAAAGGTAGGAAATAGAAGGTGGAAGTTCTGGTAGAGAGATGGGAACACTGGGAGTCAGTGAGGTGGAGGAGAGTTTCCTTGGAGTCTGAATAAGTCAGACACATGATACTAAGGAGAGGTAGCTAGCCTTGTAGTAGAAAAATAATATTTGAAACAGGTTATATATGTTATAAGCCAGTCATGGAACAAGCCAAAGTTTATGGCATAGGTATTTCTTAAAATAAATATAAGCCTCAGAGTCATTATTCAGGAACTGGGGCATGAGGCCTGAATTACACTTTGGCCATTTTTGTTTCTGAAAATGTTCACTTCAAGAGAGCTTTCTGGTAACACAACTTTACTACCAACTTGGACAACTTTTTCCTAGTACTCTCATTTTCCATGAATGATTTTACTTTACTGCCAGAGTTAATCAGAGACACTGAATTTCCCAGTTAGGTATTGTCACTTATAATATGCTTGAACATTTTCTGCATGAATAAAAGTACTAATGAGATATTCAGAAAAGACATAGGAAGTAAAATTGCAGTCATGCTTTATTTTCTGGAATAACCTTTTTTTACTATAGGTTAAATGAAAGTCAATCTATTAATATTTAATTCCTCATAGTATAAATAGGAAATTAAAAACAAGAAATACTAATTGAAGGGCAGCTATTAAAAGAAGAGTCACATATACACCTTCATGAATAACGTTTGTGGGAATAAGAAGCTACTTAAACAATTTTGTGAAAGACAACCTAGCAATAAAAAAAATATGCAGGTATGTTAAAATATTAATGAATGCTTTTGAAGCATACAAAATACATTATGGTTCTATTCAGTGGGGAACTTCAAAAAATGCCATAAGGTCAACTTTCTTATATATATGTTCTTCAAGTAGTCTATAACCACATTATAAAATTTTCAACCACTTGACCCCAACTCATGTAGTTTTCTCAAGGAAATTCTTCAATCAATCAACCTCTTTGTTCTGTTCCTTTAATTCCTCTTTCTTTGCAGAAATATTCCCTGTAGCTTACATCCACATGCTCAAGCCTCTCTGACTTAAATGATACAATTAGTTCTTGTTGAAGAAACCTTGGGCAAACATACCTTCCTCATCAATTTTATTATTATTATAGCCATAGAAAATTCTTTTATTTTGAGGCAGAGTGATATGCTAGTTAGTTTTATATATTTTTTAATTTGGATAAAATATTCCTATTTTCTGGATAACCATACTACTTCTTTGTATTGCTTAAAATCATATTCATCACATGGTGCCTGTCCTGCTAAATTAGTATACCTGACCCCAAAATGTTGCATGCCATGAATTATCAATCAGAATGAACATATTACTAATGAAGAACCACATAGGTAGTGATACTGTTATTCACTTATGCTTTCTGAGTGTAAATAATATTTGAACCATTACCTTTTCTATTATGACTCAATATAGGGATATAATGCAAATGGAGGCATACTTATGTTTCTACATAGTTTTTCCATTCTCCTGACAACTAGAGAAGAATTTCTCTTGGTTCTTATTGTATTAAGCCAATGACTATATTCTAAATTGTGCAAGACATTTAATTGAGCAGTATGATTGCTGTAGCAAGAGATTATACCCAAAGACCATCTATGTCTGCTTGATATGGCTGGAATGATACACCTTGCATCCCTCTACATATATGCCCATAATATACATATCCCAAACAATGAAGGTAATGTCAGTTTGTAGAAGAAAGCAGCCATGTTTGAAAGTTCTAATTGAAGGGCAGACAAAGTGATGGATCAGAGTAAGATTTGACAATGAGTCAGAGATAGGATATGCCCAACTCTCATGAGAGCAGACATGAAGAAGAGACTACTTAAGAGAAGGACAGAGTAATTCAAGGTGGAATGCAGTTCAGTGAGTACAGTTCAGTTGAGTTCAGGCAATATAGTAGAGTTTAGCTGAATTCAGTTGAATGCAGTTCAGTAGAGTTCATCGAGTTGTTTAGTTCTGCTAAGTTCCATTAAGTTCATGCAGTCAGTGTGGTTAAGTACATGGAATTCAGAGGTGGTTTTTCCAAGTAGAGAAATTCTGTCAGAAGCCAAGAGAAGGCAGCTTGAATCAGTCAGCTTGGAGATGACTTTTCACCCAGAACAGCTAAGTTGAACCAGCCAACAAGACTACAGGAAAAAAAAAAAAAAGAAAGATTGAGCTTATTCAGCAGTACACCTCCGAGATGACAATTACATGTGGCAAGTAAGTATTACTTTTACACTTTTCTATATTTGGCAAATATATGCTAATATTTGGCAAGTCAAATGCCTGCTTTTATCATATACTACATATGTACGTGGGCCAAGTCAATAATACTCTTTTGGACCCTTTAGAGTTATACAACATAAGAAAATGCTACACATCTTTTGTCTCCATTCTGGTTTACATTCTGTTAAAAATTTCACATCAAAGTTTAACTGTAACATATGACTAACATATATCAATCGATCTGAAAAAATTACTAAATAATTTTAGTGTAAGCATTATTTATATTTTCCATATACTTTCCCAATTGTTCTACAGTGTCTTCCTGAAAAATTTTTATTCATATTTATGGCTTCACAGTTTGACTCATAAACTCACCTCCTGTTGCTGTATATGAAATGCCTGCCCTGAATCTACAAATCCTATATATAATCTACTTGAAAGCATTTTATTAGATTAAAATTCAAAATAAGACTATGTATGAGTCTGAATCTATCATTTCCCCCACATCAATATTCTCCATAACTATTTGCACAATTATCTCAAACTTAAAAATGTGCCTATCAATCTGTAGTCATACATTTCTTCAGAAAATTAAGAAATTCTGACAATATCCACTAAAATATATTGTGAATATTCTATAGCAGAACTAGTTGCAGAAATAATAGTGATAATAGGCCTCTGTATCAGGAAGCAGATCCTTTTAGATCATCATGTCCTGCACTGCTCATATTATCATTATAAGATATTCAAAAGTATAACTTATACAGATTTTTAATGTTTTTATATTTAGGACTGGTCATTAGATTTTAGGGAAAATTCAATTATCTACAGTAAGTTTATATTACACTCATTTCTAGATCTACTGTCAATAGCCAGTTTATATACAAATAACTCCAAATTAAAATTTGCTATAAAACTATAATACTTTTTCCTTTGGATACTATAGCATACAAATAAGATACAAAGACAGTAAAAATGAGGAGTCAATTTTATCCAGAAAAAAAGCCAGTCAGTAAATGCAAGGAGGGCAATGACATTTATATGTGTCTATAGCTTGCATACCACTTCTCTGATAATAAAATCATAACCAGAGTAAGAGTATTTTTAAACCAAATTTTTACATCTGTATACTTTTTTTGTGAGCTATACATTTCTAATAGAAAATATTATTAAAGGTTAGTAATTGTTCATGAAAGAAAGAAATAATTTAATAATAGTTGGAATTTCAGTCATGAGAAAATAAATATTGTACAATTCATTCAAAAGTACTGAAGTACTTTTTTTCTATTAACTCTTGAAAGAGAACCCCCCAAAAAAACAATCCTATGATTGGAATAGTCTCAATTACTGCTTTGTCAGACAGTTTTTCCCCACAGACTATTTCCTTATTAAATAAGCACTTGTGTATCAAAAATAAACAAAGAGCCCAATCTATAAGGAATAGAGAGATACAGAATCCATACCCATTTGTCTTAAAATGCTCATTCTGTCAGAATTTGATTTTAGAAATATGAGACTATAGTGGTGCCAAGAAGAGTTCATGGAACTCTTTTGTTTTGTAACACCAGTGTAGATCTCAATGTCCTTTCTGAGTACCTTCATGTATATTATTGAATAGGTCACTAAGAAACTACAGTTATCTGTGTTTTCTGCATATTTCAAGTGATTTTTATACATGAAGATTTACCCCAACCCAAATATATTAATTTATTTAAACCTTATATGTAATACTATATTTATGCATATATAATCTATAAATATATTTACATTTTTTTTATCTCAGTCGAGCCAACTGGCACTTCAGTTGAACCAGATAGCTTCCTTATTTTTACTTTTCTGATACTTTTTCTTCATCCACTTCACAAAGCTCTCTTGGTTGTTATAAGTGCATAATATGGTTAACAATAATATGTACTAATTCTCAAGGAAAGAATCATGCCCTTAACTTCCTGCTTTACAAAAATCCCAACATTATGCTGGGTAATCGTAAAGACTCTTCAATTTTTGTCATATCAGTATTTGTAGAACATTCCTTTTTAAGTAAAAGCCATCCCTTCAATTCTTAAAGTATAAACTTTCTGGTAGATTTACAAATTGTACATAAAAGAACACTACCATTTTGATGACTTGAATATGATATTCCCAGTAGTTTCAGATATTCAAATACTTGCTTCCAAATTGGTGATGCTGTTTGGGAAGGTTTAGTAGCCATGTAGCAGTGTTGGAGGTAGTAAATCACTGGAAGTGGGCTTTGTCTACTGGAAGATTGATGTCATATCTAGTTTACTATCTCTGTTCTGTGCTTTCTGTATAAGATAGTAACTTTCAGCTTTCTGTTCTGGCTGACATGCCATTCTACCTTCTGCATGGACTCTAATTTGAGCCAAAATAATTTATTCTATATAATGTGTTGATCAAGTTGTTTTCTTATAGCATAAAAATGTAACTAATATTGCCATTTTATAAAGGCTTCTCCTATTTCCCCTTGGTTTCAGCATTATGGAAAATTATTGAAGACAGTAATGCTAGGTCCAACTATATGTCTTTAACCTATTCCTTTTAATAGGGTAATCATGAATTTAATTGATCATTACCCACATAGTTTTTAACTAGACCCCATTAAAATGCTTTCTAATGAGCTGCTTGTATTCCTTACTTGATATTTTCTCATCTTCCATAGCATATAAATAGTGTTAATTCTACTTTATAAGCTCTCCTGAATCCCAAGTATACAAAAAGTTATATCTTTAATAAAGTTTATTGACTCTGCATAGTATAGTCTGTTACAGACATAGCTCAAAAGGACTAAGATAATTGAGTATAATATAGATAAATATAACTATTGTGCCATGATTAGAATAAAATTTCTTATTCCTTATAAAATATGAAAATATTCAAGGCAAAAATAGAAATATGGAGAAAGAGTCTCATATATTGATAATTTTGAGATCCAGAGCACTTTTAGAGTTACAACAATAATAGAAATTATGAAAAAGGAAGAAGTTATTAACTTGACTACATTAAAATAATACACTTATTGCAAGCACAGTGTTTTCTTAAATAGAACAGAACAAGTAAAAGTAAAAGGTTTCACAAAAAGTTAACAGAGTATTCTAACAATAATAAGCAAAGAATATGAATGAACATTTTATGAAAAAGCCATTCTTTCAGTAAGAATAATAGTGCAAAGGAATATATAATTCCAAAATATGAGTTAAATAATTGATATTGAAAGGACACAGTAAAGTGAATGCAGAAGATAAATTAATTTGCTCATATTCCATTTATAGGCTTGTTAATTATCAAAATAGTTCTGAAAGGCTTTATAATTTGTATTTCAAAAAAACTTACTATTCTCTAGTCCCTGTTATTAAATGTTAGCCTTTGAAGATTAAGAAAACATGTGTGCAAAAGGCTGTTTAATATAGCATTCTATGTAAAGACTACATATCAGAAATAAAATTCATATGGATTATGCCAGTAAAAAAAATAATGGTATATAGACATATACCCATCAGATTGAAGATAGATAAAATGAAATGTAAAAGGATACACTATTTGTGGATGTGAAGAAAATCAGTACGGCTGTGAGCTGACTGTCTTAAGCATATGTGAGTGCTTCCATGTGTAATATGAAGTTGGGTGTTTGTATTTCACGGAATGTAGATATTTGGCAGTCTATTCCAAGGTTAATCCAAGTTTACTATATCTAAAATTCAAAACTTCCATTGATCATTACCTTCCTATAATTTTTTTGTGTAACAAATATTTGCAGAGTTTTCAATATGAAGATAATTATATTTGTACAATGATAATAAAAAATATAAATTTATTGCTTGTTAAATTTCAATTATGGACAACCAAATAGCCATTATCTCAAATAGAACTCCCTTCCTATTTCTGACACTTTTCATACTTTATACTCAGGTCAGTAATTCTCAAGTTTTGACAAATAGTCTAATGTTATGCAATTATATCTTAAAGTGATATAGATGGCTCCTGAAAACTTTAAAAACAAATCATTTTAAAATGTCCCTACAAAACTATACAATTCATTGTCCAAATTTTAGAAAGGCAACAAAATCTACTGACTAAAAGAAAACTAATAGTCAAACTAACAATAGAAAGTAGCTAGCATAAATTGATAATTTTTACCGTCTTAAAATATGATTAGATTCATATAATTATATAGCATTTTACTATTTTTTAAAGCTTAATATGAAATACTGTCAGATGTATAAGCATGAGGTGAGAAAAGTGGCTGAAATGAGTTGTGGCTGGTGGAAGAAGGTAACTAAAGTTAAGCCTCAGACAGTGCTTTCTCTGCTTTCTGGTAGTCCACATTTTGAGGAGCAAAGGCTACAACTGCCCACAGTCATGACCTCTGCCACTCCTTCCTTGCTGTGATTAACTGCAGCTCTCTGAAACTGTGAGTTCAAATAGTTGCTTCTTTAAGTTGTTTTTGTTACTCATGTGAGACCACCTACATTAGATTGTTCCAGGGATGGGGCCACCCACCCATCGAAAAGTTTTTAACACAGAAATGTTCCTGTCCAAAGGAAAGACAGGGACAAAAATGGAGCAGAGAGTGAAAGAAGGGCCATCCAGGGACCCCCCCACCTGGGGATCCATCTTGTCTGCAGACACCAAACCCAGACACTGTTGATGCTGCCAAGAGGTATTTGCTGACAGGAATCTGCTGTGGCTTTTCCTTGGGAGATCCCGCCAGCAACCTACTGATACAGATGTGGATGCTTGGAGCTAACTATGAGACAGAGCTCAGGGAACCTGGTGGGGGAGCTGGCAGAAGGACTGGAGGAGCAGAGGGAGATTGCAACCCCATAGAGAGAACAACATAGTCTGGCCTGACTACCCAGTTCTCCCAGGAACTAGACCACCAACCAAGGACTGTATAAGGAGGGATCCATGTTTATATATATATATATATATATATATATATATATATATATATATATATATATATATGAATGAATGGCTTTGTTTGACATCAAAATGAGGAGAGGCCCTTGGAACTGTGGAAGTTTGATGCCCCAGGGTAGGATGCTAGAGCTGTGGGACAGTAGTGTGTGGGTGGGTGGAGAAGCACCCTCATAGAGGCAAAGGGAAGGGGGAGAGGATAGATGTGGAATGGGGGGTTTGAGGAGTGGTACCTTGGAAGTGGGATATTATTTGAGATATAAACAAATGGAATGGTTAATAAAAAATAAAAATAAATAAATAATATTGTAACTATAATATAATAATAAATAATACTGTACACTGACTGAACCTGATAGAAGAGAAAGTGGCTAAAAGCCTTGAACGCATTGGCAGAAGTTATAAGTTTCTGAATAGTTACAATACACCATTTTATTAAAATTATAATAAATAAATCAATCAAAATATAAAACTTAATTACATTTTAATACATTTGTGGAAGGCTGATTTGTGCTTTTGTTCTTAAATGTTTAGAAGTATTATGCAGAGAACTGAGGTTAGTATACATGTTAGACAAATGTGCTATCACTAAGGTATAGTTACAACCCTTATTTTACATTTTAATTTGTAAATGTCTAAAGTTGCTTATGCCTTCCTTGAACATGTGATTTCTCTGTCTTAGCCTCCTCAGTATCTCTTATTACAAATGGCTGATGTCATGAATTGTTTTTAGAAATTATTTTTCAACATTTCATATTCTATGTTAACTAGTGTGAGAAGAAATGGAAAATAAATTGGTTAATTTCTGGAAAGCAATTTGTAAATACTTAAGCTTAGGAAGATTATTCAACATGTATAGCTAAAACATTTTCACAAGTTTTCTAACATCAAACCATTTGATAATTTAATATTTTAAAATTTTGTACCTTCATGGCAGTATATTAAGTAAACTTATCACAAGATATACATATTAATAAGTAATACTAACTTCAAAATCGATAAAATCATTTAACCAACAAAATAAAATAATTTTCTGGAGAGAAGGTTAGCATAGTGGTGATATTGCTGATCATGACCAAGCCTAAGGACGTGCGTATGTTCCACAGAAACCTCATGAGGTAGAAGAGATCTTACTCTCACATGTTGTCCTCAGAGCTATGCATGTGTACACATACACTCCAAATACATTTATCTTTTTAAAGATATGTTAATTTGAAACTTAAGAACTTAAGATCAATATAGAAAGGATCTATAAGCAACATTAAATTATTTTCTGTAATGGATTATTTTGGAAATTCCTGCCTTTTGAATTTCCAGCTTAGAAATTCTCACAAGTAATATTATAACTATAATAATATCAAATTATGTTCATCTTAGAAAAGTTTCTTTCAACAATTATGATGGAGAATTTTTTCTGAGGTTCCCCTAGAGACGAGGAGCAGACTTTGGCTCTTTCTCTCACTTGTTTACTTCAACAAGAAAACTGGCAGATCAGTTTAAAGGAAATAATTCACATTCCACCCCTGTATTATCATCACTGGAGTAAGAATTTGCACTTGATATTCCCTAATAGTGATTCCTAATCTGTTGACCCCTAAGCATACTTTGTAGCCATACATATCTGATTTCTAATTACATTGATCTGATAAGTACCCATGATCCACATGTGTTGACATTTTAAAAGTAGGTCATTCATATGTAAAATTGCTCCATGTCAGTAAAATAATACGTAAAAACAATAAGCGTTTCTCACTTATATAACAAGTTAGGTACAATGTCTTTCCTTATTTTGGATTTTCCAAGATGCTATAATAAAGTATAGTAATAGGAATAGTTTATTTATTATTTATTTATTTATTTATTTATTTATTTTTGGTTTTTGGTTTTTCGAGGCAATGTTTCTCTGTGTAGTCCTGGCTGTCCTGGAACTCACTCTGTAGACCAGGCTGGCCTCGAACTCAGAGATCCACCTGCTTCTGTCTCCCAAGTGCTGGGATTAAAGGCGTGCACCACCACTGCCCGGCTAAAAGGAATAGTTTATAAAAAAAAAAAACTGGACTCTTTCTGTCTCTGTCTCTGTCTCTGTCTCTGTCTCTGTCTCTGTCTCTGTTTCTCTCTCTCTCTCTCTCTTTCTCTCTCTCACTCACTCACTCACTCACTCATGTAACAGCACAATAAATATATTTGGCTGATTAGACTTTAGGTTAATCTAGTTCCATGCCTGAATTATAAATATGATTTTACCTAGAGAAATTGAAAAAAAACTGTTTTCTAAAATTAGTAGATAAGGGCTTTCAAAGATTTTTCTCACACTAACATCCTATACTCAATTTCATATGGAAAAAAAAAAACTATGAAAGCTAAAACAATCCAATACAACCTTGAAAGTCTTGAGGTACCATCCTCCCTGATTTTAAACTGTACTACAGAGCAATAGTAAGAAAACCAACACAATATTGATATAATAACAGATTGATAACTGGATCCAACTTAAAACACACTTAAATCCACATACCTGTGGACATCTGGTTTTTGGTAAAGAAGCCAGAAAACAATGAGTGGAAGAGGAAAACATTTTTCTCTTTAACTAATTATTTCACTTTACCCCTTAATAATTGCCCTTTTACCCAGTTTCCCCATCCCTCAGGTCCTCCAAGAATGTGTCACCCTTCTCAGACATGAAGGAAAGCATTTTTAGCAAATAGTACTGGACTAACCTAAACATATGTTGTAGAATGCAAAAAGATGCATATCCATCATCCCAAACAAACTCAAGATTAAATGGATCAAATACCTCGGCATAAAAGCAGATACACTGACTGAACCTGATGCGAAAAGCCTTGAATGCATTGGCAAAAGATGTAAGTTTCTGAATAGAAAACCTACAGTGCAGGAACTGAGATCAACAATTAATCTAAAAAGCTACTCTAAGGCAAAGGATATTGTGAAAAGGAGAAACTGGAAGCCTGCAGAATATGAAAACATCTTCACAAACTCCAGTTTTGACAGAGGGCTAGTATACAAGACATATAAAGAACTGAAGAATCTAGACACAAACAAAACAACCTAATTTTTAAAAGTGGGTACAAAACTAAACAGAATTCTTAACAGAAGCATCTCATATGATTGAGAAACACTTAGATGTTCAACATACTGAGCCACCAGGGAAGACAAATCAAAACAAGTTTGAGATTCCATCTTACTCCTGTCAGAATTCCTAAGATAAAAACACATGTGACAGCTCATTCTGGCAAGGATGTGGAACAAGGGGAACATTCCTCTGTTGCTGGTGAAAGGGCAAACCTGTAAAGCTACTTTGGAAACCAATATGGAAGTTTCTCAGAAAATGTGGAATAGATCTACTTCAAGACTCAGCCATACCACTGCTGGGTAAATAACCAATGACACTACATCTTACACAACTACCCTTAATAACTATGTTTATAGGAGCTATACTCACAATAACCAGAAACTTAAAACAATCTAGATGTCCTTTGACCAAAGTCTGGGTTTTAAAATGGTAGGTTTCAGGGGCCTCAGACCAGCTAGTGTATGCTGCCTGGTTGGTGGCTCAGTGTCTGAGAGATCTCAGGGATCTAGGTTAGTTGAGACTGCTAGTCTTCCTATGGGGTCACCCTCCTTCTCAGCTTTTTCTAGCCTTTCCCTAATTGAACCACAGGGGTTCCCAACTTCAGTCCATTGGTTGAGTGTATCTGATTCTGTCCCAGTCAGCTGCTTGTTGGGCCTCTTAGAGGACAGCCATGCTAGGCTCCTGTCTGTAAGCACACCATAGCATCAGTAATAGTATCAGGCCTTGGACCCTCCCCTTGAGGTAGATCCCAAATTGGGCCTGTCACTGGACCTCCTTTCCCTCAGTCTTCTCAATGTTTGTTCCTGAAGTTCTTTTAGACAGGAACAATTCTGGATCAGAGTTTTTGACAGTGGGATGGCAACCACATCCCTCCACTTGATGGAGTCTTTCTGCTGGAGGTGGACTCTCCCTACTGTTGGGAATTTTATCTAAGGTTCCTCCCCTTGAGTCCTCAGAGTATCTCATCTTCCAGGTCTCTGGTACATTCTAGAAGATCCTTGACACATATACAGCAGAGGGCTACCTGGTCTGGCCTCAATGAGAGAAGACATGCCTAACCCTCAAGAGACTTGAGGCCCCAGGGCCTGGGAAGACTTGGTGGGGGTGGGGAGGTATGTACAGGGGTAAGAGGAATGGGATGGGGAATTGTGGGAGTGTGAACCAGGAGTCAGTAACTACTGGGCAGTAAAAAATTAAAGTGACAAAAAGAAAGAATATTGCCAGTCAATAAATGTCATATTGCAACATAAAATAGTATGGTATGGTTACACAACAAAGAATTAACTCCATTAAAGAAAATGACATTATGAGATTTGCTGGCAAATGGATAAAACAAGACAAAATTATCTTGATTGAGGTCACCCATACCTTGAAAGTCTAACATGATATGAACTCATGTATAACTGGATATTAGCTGTAATGTAAAGGATAATCATGCTACAGTCCACAGACCTAGAAAGGCTATGTAACAAGGAAGACTTAAAAAGGACCCAAGGATCTTCCTGGGAAGGAAGACAGAATCAACTTCATGGGTAGACTGGAGATGGGTACAGGAGGGATCAGGTGAGAGTAGATGGAGCAAAGAATACTAGGTGAGGTAACAGGAACTGGGGGCCATTTCAGGGGCAAGACACAAACCTAGTTCAGTGGAAGCTCTATTGAATCTACAAGAGCAACACTAGTGAAGACTCCTATTAATGGGTGATATGGAGCCTGAACTGGTAGTCCTCTGTAACAAGGAAAGGCTTCAAGTGGAGAGATTGAGACACTAATATTCTAGCATACAATTCCTCATGACTGCATGATGTACTGGGACTAGAACCTAGCATAATCATCATCAAAGAAAGTTCATTCAGAAACTAATTGGGGCAGATACAGAGATCCCTCCACAATCAAAAATTAGGCAGAGCTTGGGGAGTCCTATGGAAGAGGGAGAGGAAGGATTGGATAAGCCAGAAGGATCAAAACCACCACAAGAACATCACTCACAGAATCAACTGACTGGGGTTCAATTAGACTCACAGAGATCAGGCAGTCTGTATGGATTTGACCAAAGTATTCTGTATATATATTATAGTTGTGTAGCCTGGAATTCTTGTGGGAATCCTAACAGTGGAAGCAGGGCCTGTCTCTGTTTCTTTTACAAACTTGTAGGACTCTTTTTCTTCTACTGGTTTGCCTCCTTTTCCAGCCTCGAGGTGAGAATATGTGATTGGTCTCATTGTAGCTAATTTTGCCTTATTTGGTTGATGTTCCCAGAAGGCCTGCTTTTCTCTGAGGGGAGGAGAAGGGTTGTGGATCTGGGATAAAAGAGAGCTGGTGTGTGGGGGAGAACTGAGATCATTGAAATTTGTGAATAAGAAATAATTAAAAAGGAAAAACAAACACAAAAATATCATTTCAACTGGAGAAATGAAAAGAAAAAAAAAACTGTTTTCCAAAGTGTGAGTTACGGAACATTCAAAGACTTTCCTGACTAATATCTTAAAGCTCTTGACTCCATGATGCCATGATAAAGTCATGCTCTGAATAAAATGAGAATTCTAGGAAATTATTTCTTAAGAATGAAGAAATAATACTTGAAAAGTAATAATCTTCATGACATAAAGGAATCAAACTGCATTATAAATTTTGAGTTGTTTGGAATAGAAACACATGCTAAGTGCAAGTATTACATCTTCCTTCTTTCCTTCCTTCCTTCCTTCCTTCCTTTCTTCCTTCCTTCCTTCCTTCTTCCTTTACTTATTTATTTAATCTCCCGACTGCAGTTTCCCCTCCCTTCTCTCCTCCCAGTCTCTACAACAATCTGCCGATTCCACCTACACCTCTGAGCTTATCAGGAAAGGGCAGATCTCCCATGAATATTAATCAACCCTGGCATATCAAAATTGTGGGAAAATTAAGTACATCTCCTATTAAAGGCTGGACAAGGCAACTCAGTTATGGGAAAGACATCCAAAGTAGGCCACAGAGTCAGACACAGACGCTGCTCCCACTGTTTCTAGTACTACATCAAGACCAAACTGCACAACTGTAACAAATGTGCAGAGGACTAAGGTCAGGTCCACTCATGCTCTCTGGTTGGTGGTTCAGTCTCCGTGGACTCTGACAGACCCAGATTAGTTGATTCTGTTGTTTTCTAGTGGTAGCTTTTAACTTTGTGACTCCTAAAATCCTTTATCCCCTTCTTCCACAGGATTCCACAAGTTCCACCTAAATTGACTGTGGGTCTCTGCATCTGTTTCCCATCAGCTGCTGAATAAAAGTTCTCTGAAGATCTATGAGCAGACCAGAATATCGTTTTTTTATTCTTCAACCTCTCTTTACACTCCAGATTTTATTCCCTTCCCAGTCCACCCTCTGATTATTCCACATCCCACACCTCCTGGCCCACCCCATTCTCCAAGAGGTTGTCCCCACCCCTGCCACCCCACCAGACCTCCCTACACCCTGGGGCTCAATGTCTCTCAAGGGTTAGGTGTATCTTCTTTGACTGAGTCCAGACCCAGTAGTCCTCTGCTGTATATGTGTTGGGGGGCCTCATATCAGCTGGTGTAGGTGCCTCGTTGGTGGCTCAGTGTCTGAGAGATCCTGGGGGTCCAGGTTAGTTGAGACTGCTGGTCTTCCTATGGGGTCACCCTCCTTCTCAGCTTCTTCTAGCCTTTCCCTAATTCAACCACAGGGGTCAGAAGCTTCTGTACATTAGTTGGCTGTAAATATCTGTATCTGAATCTTTCAGCTGTCTGTTGGGCATTTCAGAGGGCAGTCATGATAAGTCCCTGTTTGTAAGCACACCATAGCATCAGTAATAGTTCCAGGCCTTGGGGCCTCCCCCTGAGCTGGATCTCAATTTGAGCCTGTCACTGGACCTCTTTTTCCTCAGGGTCCCCTCCATTTTTGTCCCTGCAGTTCTTTTAGACAGGAACAATTCTGAGTGTGCCAACCCCATCTCTCCACTTGATGCCCTGTCTTTCTGCTGGAAGTGGACACTATAAGCCTCCGTGCTGTATAGCACTTCATCCAAGGTTCTTTCCCATGAATCCTGAGACTCTCTTACCCCTCAGGACTCTGGAATATTCCATAGGGTCTCTCCACCTCCCACCTCCAACGGTTGCCTGTTTTGATTCTTTCTGCTCGTCCTTAGAGCTTCAGTCCTGTTCTCCCCACAATACCTGATCATCGATCATGTTCCCCTCGTCTCCTCACTGTCACCTCTACTAACCAGGTCCAACCTCCACACCCACCCCCATGTGATTGCTTTCTTCTCTCTCCCAAGTGGGACTGAGGCATCCTCACTTGGGCCTTTTGGCTTGATAGCCTTCCTTAATTCTATGGATTGTATCCTGGATATTCTGTACATTTTTGGCTAATATCCACTTATTAGTGAGTATATACCATGCATATCATTTTGGGTCTGAATTACCTCACTCAGGATGATATTTTCTAGTTCCATCCATTTGCCTGCAAAACTCATGATATCCTTGTTCTTAATAGCTGAGTAGTATTAAATTGTGTAAATGAACCACATTTTCTGTATTCATTCTTCTGTTGTTGGGTATCTGGGTTGTTTCCAGATTCTGGCCATCACAAATAAGGCTGCTATGAACATAGTAAACATGTGCCTTAAACTTATGAGAATATTATTAAAAATTGTTTTATTTAATGTTCTCTTTTCTTTTTTTTAATTAGTGTTTGATTCTATCCTAGGTCTCTGGGCTATCCATCTTCTGATTTCTGGCCCTCCAGGCAGTGCTAGGGGTGGGCTCCCTCTCATGGCATGGGTTTTAAACTGGATTCAGCTCCACTTTTACTTCAGCACACCTTGTAGGCTGGACAAATTGTTGGGCGAATGACTTGTGACTGGATTGGGGTCTGAATCCCTCCACAGGAACTCTTGCCTTGTTACAGAAGATAGTCAGTTCAGGCTCTACATGCCCCATTGCTAGGAGTATTAGCTAGAGTCAATCTTACCAATTTCTGAGAATTTCGATTACCTTAGGATTCTATCTCATCCCAGAGATGGCCCCCAATTCCAGTTATCTCTCCCAGTACTCTCTCCTCATCCCACCTAATATCTCCTGTTCTCCCATTCGCCAATTCCCAAATGAGTCCAACTGAATATAGTACCCTAGCCCCATCCACCAATGATTTCTATTTTTTTCCGCATTCTCAGCAAGATTCACATGTCCACTTTGAGCCCTGCTTGTTTCTTAGCTTCTTTTTGGTCTGTGGACTGTAACATTGTTATCCTTTAATTTACTTTACAGCTAATACCCACTTATAAGTGAATATGTATTATGTGTTTCTTTCTGGGTTTAGGTTACCTCACTCAGTATATTTTCTAGTTCCATCCATTTGGCTGTAAATTTCATGATGTTATTTTTTTTAATAACTTAGTGACATACCATTTTGTAAATGTATCACATTTTCTTTAATCATTCTTGAAGGATATCTGGGTTGTTTCCAGTTTTCTACTATTATGAATAATCCTGCTATGAACATAGTTGAGCAAGTTGCCCTTTTGGGATAGTGGAGCATCCTTTAGATATATGTCTAGCAGTGTTATGTCTGGGTCTTAAGGTAGATCAATTTCCAATTTCTGAGAAGCTGTCATATTGATTACCATAGAGGTTTAAAACTTTGTACATCCACCAGCAATGGAGGAATGTTCCTTTTCCCCCAGATCCTCCTAAGCATGAGTCATCACATGAGTTTTTGACCTCAGTCATTCTGACAAATGTAAGTTGGAATTTCAAATTTGTTTTAATTTGCATCCCCTGGTGGCTAATTATGTTGAACATTTCTTTCTGTATTTCTCAACCAATTGAGAGTCCTCTGTTGAGAATTCTGTTTAAATCTGTGTCCTATTCTTAATTGGATTATTTGGTTTGTTCCTCTCTAATTTCTTGAGTACTTTATATAACCCTCTGTCAGAAATGTGTTTGATGAAGATTTTTCCAATTCTCTGTGTTACTGTTTTCCCTTTTGATGACATTCTTTTCTTTGAAGAAGCTTTTCATTTCATGATGTCTCATGCATGTACTGTTTGTTGTTCATACTGCCCAAGTAATTGGTGTTCTATTCAGGAATTGCCTCTTGTGCAAAAGCATTCAAGGTTATTCCCCACCTTCTCTTATATCAAGTTTAGTGTATCTGGAATCATATTGAGTTCTTGGATCCATTTGACTTGAGATTTGTGTAATATGATACATATAAATCTACTTGCATGCTTCTACATGCAGACATCCAGTAAGACCAACACCATCTTTGGAGATGTTTTCTTATTTTCATTGTATCATTTTTATTTGTCAAAAATCAAGTGTCCATAGATGTGTGGATTTAAGTGTGGGGGCCTTTGATTCGATTCCACTGATCCACCTGTTGGGTTTTATGCCACTGCCATTCAGGTTTTGTTAGTATTGCTCTGCAGTACTGCTTGGTTTTATGGATGTTGATATCTCTAGAAGTTCTTTTATTGTACAGGATTTTTTTAGGTTTCCTGCAGTTTTGCTTTTTCATATGAGAGTATTTTTTCAAGTTCTGTAAAGAATTATGTTGAAATTTTGGTGCAAAATGCATTGAGTCTGTAGGTTCCTTTATATAAAATGGCTATTTTTACTATGTTAATGCTACTGATCCATGAGTACAGAAGAACATTCTATTTTCTGATATCTTCTTCAATTTCTTTCTTCAAAGACTTGGAGTTCTTGTCATACAGGTTTTTCACTTGCTTGTTTAGTTTTACAGCAAAATATGCTATATTATTTGTAGCTATTGTGATGGGTGTTGTTTCCCTGATTTCCTTTTAATTAACAACCATTGGTCATTAATATCTCCAATATCAATGGACTCAATTCCTCAGTAAAAGACACAGGCAAACAGAATGGGTGTGAAAACAGAATTCATCCTTCTGTTGCATATACGAAACTTGCCTCCCATGTAGCTGTCAGCTTGGATTCTCACATAGGAGCCTAAACTAACTGTCCTCTGAGATGCTTCACCCAGCACCTGACTGAAACAGATGCAGAGACCCACAGCCAAAAATTAGACCTAGATCAGGAAATCTTGTGGAAGTTGGGGGAAGATTGAACACCCAGAAGGGATAGGAACTCTACAACAATACCAAGAGAGTCAACTAACCTGAACCATTGGGCGTACCCAGATACTGAACCACTAAACAAAGAGCATACGAGTATCCCAGGTTACCTGGATGTCTCCTGTCAGGAGCTTTTTAGATTTGATATATTCTTTGACATTTGTTTTGGGCCTGTGTACTGGAGGCTTTCCACTGAGATATCTTACCCATCAAGGTGTGAAGGTTCTGGCAAAAACTCTACATTTTGTATTGATTTCTTCTATTGTAACTTCCATGCCTGAGAATCTCTCTTCCATCTCTTATATTCTGCTGGTGATTTTTCAATTTATAGGTTCTCTCCAATTCCCAAGATTTTCCATCTTTAGACGTCCTTCAGTTAGTGTTTTGTTTACTGTTCCAATCTCTATTTTCAGGTCTTAAAAAGTATTATTTTCATTCCTTTCACCTGTTTATATTTTCTTATATTTCTTTAAAGAATTTATTCACATTTCTCTCTTTAAAGGCCTCTATTAACTTCATAAGATCATATGCAGGTAATTTTCTTATGCTTCAGCTGTTAGAGTATTCAAGGCTTGCTGTAGTGGGATAGCTGGGTTTTAGTGGTACTGTATTGGCCTGTATGTTGTTGGTTGTGTTATTGTGCTGGCCTCAAATCATCTGGGTTCAGGATTATTATAGGTTTAGATGCTGATTTCTGAGTTTACTACTATTAGATGGGTGTATTTTGGATATTTTTTCCCTTGGATTCTGTTTCTTCTCTGGTCTTCTGGCCTGAGTGGATTAGGTTTCCCTGTTCAGGTCCAATAAAGTGTCTTTGTTGTTTGTTTGTTTATTTGTTTGTTTCTGTCTCTGTGACTTTTGGGATTTTGGGTGCCATGTTGCCTCTCAAGTTCCAAGTACCTGTGTCATTTCTGGAGTTCTGTATACCTGCTTGGTCTCTGGGGTTCTTAGTCCTGCATGTCCTCTAGGAAAGCAGACATCTTCTGCCAAAGTTATGGGGCAGAATATGGTGCCAGGAGGAGGGGAGCAGTTTGTGGCTGTTGGGCTGGCTTTAAGGAGGAGCAAGTAAGATTGTAGGTGGTTTCTTAACTGAGGTTCCTAATGCCTGCATGGCCACAGGAAAAAAAAAAACAGCTAGAGTTGTAGACTGGATTATGGAGGGCAGGGTAGGAAGTGCAGTTTGGGGTTCTAGGAAGGGCTTTAAAGAGTGTTATGTAATAGAGGATAGTGTCTTATCTGGAGTTCCTAGAATCAGCATATCCTCCAGGAAAGAAAAAGTCTTTTGCTGATATAGGCCAGAATATGGAGGCCAGGGTTTTGGTTGTAGTTTGGGGCTGTTGGGAGTGCCTTAAGGAAAGTTGGCAGGCAGAGGGTGATATCTTACCTGGGGTCCCCAGTGGAGATCTAGCCTCTGCGAATGCAGCTGGACTTGTGAGCCAGAATATACAGCTCAGAGGAGGGGATGAAGTTTAGGCAAATTTCATTTGTGAAGAGTAAAAGTTATCAAACTGAGGAAGACTCTACTACATTACCACTAACACTAGGTAAGATTTAATCCACATCAGCTTGTTGATACTAGTTATTCTACACTATCTTCTCAAACTCAAGTTATCATTATTGTCATTTAATTTTGAAGTACTTAAATGTGTTTGTTTTGCACATAAGAAAGACAACATGCAGGCCTTTTATTTTTGTGCATAATAATACCCAAGTCAATATCTCTCTTGTTCTAACTATGATGATGGAAATTACAAAATAAATCATTCTTTTAAAACATGAGTATGGCACCACTGTATATATACAACATTTTCTATTTCCAGACATCTGCTGGTATGCATCTAAACTGATTACATATCTTTGTTATTTTGGATGCATGGATGTATAGCAGTATCCTTGGTATGACACTTTCACTTCTTTTGAATATATGTTTGCACGATAGCTAGATATTGTATTAGATCTAGCTTTAATTCTGTGAGCAAGTTCCAAAATACTTACTCTTATGTCTGTCCTGATCTGTATCCTCATCATCAGAGGCTACTGCTCCCTTTCCTTAATACCATTTCCTTCTCTGTGTTCTAATAACATTAGAATTCTTTGTGAACTTTTTGAATATTTATGGCCCATGAACTTTTCATTTGCTCTTTCCAATGGAACACTTTCTACTAAGATAATCTCATGAATGATATTTTTCTTCTTTTTGTCAAACTTCACCTAAAATTTCAAGACATCATTAAACATTTTATTTTCGGTACAGGCCTCATAGTTTCCACTATGACTACCACTATATTCCTTAGTTTTTATGATTTCTGCATTATAGTATTTATTACAGATTTTTTTTACATTTCATTTGTATAGAATTTTTTATTAAACTAGATATAAACTTTTAGGTAAACAGAAATTATGTTTCATTTTTTTACTAAACCACTTACATTTTCTCTGCCTGTTTCTACCTTTCTCTGTTTCTTTCTCATCAAAAATATAGTTGTTAATATTGTTATTGTTATTGTTGAGTGTTGAGTCACTGCAGTGGAAGTTGACTACTAGAAGAATAAAGAAAGTAAACTTTTATGTGCATTCCTTTATAACAATTACCATTATACATAATTAACTAATAGGTAAATTCAACTTATAGGAATAAATTTGTGTATGACTTGGTAGTATTGATGTGTCCTTTCATGACGATGATGATTATTATTATTTTATTTGTTGTACTTTGCTGAAATTCAGGATTTTTAAAAACTAGGTGCATATTTTCATATCTCTCATTCATTTCTTCATAGAAAAATAGTATATTATAAAAACAGTGAGAAATATATAAATCATATTATTAAATATATGAAATAAATAACATGATATTGGATATATTTCCAGAAGAACAAGTAAATATTATATTATATACATACCTCTATATATACTCCCTTATATATAATGTCTCCCTGTTTTCAAAATCCATTTAAATTAAACTAGAAATATTAGATACATTATAATCTGAAAATTTTTAGTTATCATAAATGTTTTCCAATCTTTCATGGTTTCTATTGCTAATATTGTAAAATTTTAATAATAATAATAATGATAATAATAATAATATTTCCTTACCAATATTGTTATGAAAACAGTTTCAGTAAATAAAATTATTTGGTCATGGTGCCAAATGATGATAGCAGATATAACCTCTTTGCACTTATAACATCATTCTATCATGGGTTGAATTATTAAATACAACCCATAAAATGAAAACATTTCTTGTTCAACTAGGACAATTTAATATTCAAGAAATGATATTACCTAAACAACAACAATATTCAGTAGACTCAGGGAAAACATGAAGATAGAATTGTCTACATCAGTTTTCACTGGTAAATAAGATACACGAGACAATAAGTCAAAGGTACTTATATCATTTTAAACCTACTGATATTAACTATACCATTGGTGCTTTGAACAAAATTGTTTTCTTATGAAGTATTTGCAAAGACCGAATAGACAACTGTGCTAAGATAGCCATTGCTTCGTTTTTAAAAACATAGTCTTCTACATAGCAAATTCCCACTTAGTCTCCCAAGTGCTCATGATTTACCCAGAAATTGTTTTTGTTTTTACATATTTTAGAGCATCTGAGTATATGGGAAGGTTTGTAGTAAGGAAAGGGAAGAGAGAAATAATATAATTATAATATAATATAATATAAAAAAGTGAAATAATTCTAAACATGTTTTAGTTGAAATGAAATTGTATTACTTTCTTCCTTTAGTTTCCTCCCTCAAGCTGATCCCACGTTTATCCTCAAGTTGATCACTTCTTTTTCTTGGATTACTGCTGTAATACATACATATGTTATAGAAGTGTTCTACCTGCTTTGATATTAGAAAATATTATACAAGCTTCCAAGGAAAAAGTTAAAGAGTCCTATCTAGCTCCAAAGGTATAAACTTATAAACAATTTTTACATGCATATATACATGTGTATGTGTGCGTGCGTGCGTGTGTGCGTGTGTAAAATCTTAAAGAAACTTTTGATGCCTGGGCTGACAATGATCCTCACAAGAACTATAATCTAACAAAACTCCAGTACCTATCGCATTTAATGGTCTTTTTCTTTAGAGGATCCTGAATAACAGAGTGCCACATGTAAACTTGAACTTTAAAGCAGGGAAAAATTCTTTAAATTTTTATTGTAGCTTAAATGCTTTTGAAAATAAAAAATATATTTTTACATTTATTAAATATGTATATTTCACATATATATATATATAAGAATATATCAAAGAAGAATGACCATATTAGGTTTAAGATTTTTAAGTCTTAAAAGGGTAAATTTGAAAATAAATCCAATAAAGATTTGTTTGTTAAATTTCTCCCAATCTGCTTTTATACCATTTTAATTGCATGCAAGTATTAAGGTCAGTTCTAAGTTGAGGGACTATCAATACAATAGATGCAAATATTCAAAGAACCAACAAGACAATAAACACAAATAGTCAAAGAACAAGTAAAGAAATAAACAAATTCCTGTGATCACTCCCTTGATCACTATTTCTAAGGGCTTATCAGGATGACCAAAATAGCTGAGCCTTCATCCCTGTCCTAGCCCAAAGTCATATTCATGCCTGAATCCTACTTCTTTGTTCTACCCTAAGATCTAGTTTCCTGCCTGAAATTACTTCTTTGTTCTAGCCTAAGTAATTTCAGGCAGGAATCTAAATCTTAGGCTAGAACAGAGAAGTATCTCTTTTAGTCAGGGTAGTTCATGAAATTCACCAAACCACATAATTAAGATAGCACTTGTTTACCTCTAGGAGTTTGAGGATGGGCTCCTATTCTTAAGACATAAGACTCAAATGATTTGAGTTCAATTAGAATTGAATGCCTTTCTTTTCTGCAGGCCAGTTTCCAGGGCACTAAATATTTTTTACAAACTGTCAAGGAATGTAACAGATCTACCTAGGTACAACACCTATAAACCATGACAATGACTGGTAACCTGTAAAGGTGCAATAAATAATTCTGTCATGTTGATGGCATCCAATAGTCATTGGTTGGCTGTTCCTTCACCTTCTGCTCCATCTTTGTCTGTGGACAACTTAAGGGCAAGGTAAATTTTGGGTTAAAGTATTTCTGGGTGAATTAATTTGTCCCTCACACCTCTGAAATTCCTAACTGCCTAAGGAGGTATCCACTTCAGCCTCTGATCTATATCTGGTAGGAATCTCAGCTAGAGTCACCCCCATAGACTTCCAGCTAGTCACCAGAGATGCTATGACAATGACCAGTAAGGCAATGTATCTCTGAAGGTGCAATAAGTAGTACCTTTGTACTAGTGGCAACCAATAATCTTTAGTTGGCTGTTCCCTCACCCTCTGCTCCATCTTTATCTCCGTACACACACACACACACACACACAAATATGTATGTAACTGTCCGTTCCGCTGTTCTAATCTGTGGGCCAGGGTCTAGCAAAAGAGAGAGTGGGGACAGAGGGACGAGAGACGTGAAGAAACGAGACAGAGTCTGGTCGATTTTCTCCTCAAGTCTCTCCTTTAGTCTCTCCTTTAACGAAAGGAAATCATGGGTATATATAAGCATAAGCAGGGGAACACAGCTAAAGACACTTTACCAGGTGCATCTTGCAGCTGGGGGCACTAAACATCAAAACATGTGAGAAAAACATATTTATCAGTGTGTCAGTGTATATGTCTCGAGATGGCTGTAAAGATGATAGCTGCTTTCTGCTCGTGGTCAGCTCCCAACATATATATACATATATATATATACATATATATATATATATATATAGTTTATATAGTTTTTAAGATTATAGGTTTTGGAAATGAATAGGGCTCTTTAAATGTTTTCTTCCTTGGCAGCTTGTATAGCATTTTCTAGTATCACAAAACACTGCTATAGCATATGAATGTACTACAGCAATAATCCATGAATGAGAAGCAATCAACTTCAACTTGAGGAAGGACCATAGAGATGAATCTACTCCTGCCACTGTGGTAGATCAGCTTTAAGTTTTTAATAATAGTGAATATGGGAACTTCACCTTACAACATGAAAACATTAGTGATAAAGTAATAAAGTATTATTACTTGACTTATCATCATGCAGCAATCAGAATGCTTATGATTTCAATATGCTAAAATATAATTAATGTATAATGAATACAGTTAATAATTAATGCATAACTATATGTGTGTCAAGAGTGGAATAGTTCTGTGTTTGGATATAGAAAAAATCACAGAGGAATGCTAGTCTGAATACTCTTCCAATTTTATAATTGTGCTGTCTCGAAACAGAAATGGTATTATGAATAATATGCAGTTCTGTCATCTAAGCTTCAATGTTTTCATTCATATGTATTCTAAGTCATATAGAATTCTTAGTATTTTATATGTTACCAAACACAAATATTTTGGAACTAAAAGATGAATGTTTCAATCATGCATTTTCAAATTTACTCTTTAATTCAATGAAATATAAATTTATCATAATCTTGAAAAAGTTAATTAAATGTATTAAGTAAATATATATTCTGTGTAATAGCTAAGTGTACAACTATGAAAAAATATAAATGAGTCTATAGCCTAACTGCTTATGAAATAGAGTAGAAAGATCCAAATGCAACTGCCATAACATATAAAAGAATTCAATTTATTACATAAGTAGTTAAGGAAGCTTAAGGAAAAATTCAATAATATCATCATTAAGGTGATATTGGACATATTTTTGGAGTTTCATTCAGTAGTACATGTAGGATGAAGGAACCTTGTGTTGAAACAAAAGATTAGTATCAAATAATTCTAAATAATCACAGATATGTATAAGAACATAGTTTTAATTGATTAGTTAGTAATACACTTATTGTGAAGACATATTTCATGTATTTGTATGTGGGGACAGGTGTGTATACATGAATGCAAGTGCCCGTGGAGCTCATAGGAAATATATTATTTTGGCTGGAGCTACATACAGGTAGTTGTACGCCACATAGGAATCAAAACCTAATCCTTTGCAGTGAATACTATTCTCCCTTAAGTGTTGAGACCAAACTAATCCCAAATAATGAATCTTGTAAAGCTTCAAGAAGTGTGTGTGTGTGTGTGTGTGTGTGTGTGTGCGTGTGGTCGTTTTGTGCAAGAGTTTTGACAATATTGAAGAAAGGACAGAAAACCAATGATTGCAGGTGATACCAATGTTATCATCATTTCAAATGAAAACATTTTTCTTTTAGTTTTTCTTTTTCTGTTGTTTTGTTAAAATGACAAAGAATAATTTTAGGTTACAGTTTGAGGCATGATCCATGTTGGCAAGAAATTTTAGGGAGGATAATTGTAGTACTTATCTATGTAACCTAATTATTCTACCTTTAATATATTATGGTAGTATCTCTATGGTTGACGGTGGAATTTGTGCTCAATTCCCATCTCCATGATGGAAGTTGGCCTGGCTTTCTTTGACTTGCACAAGTTTTGTGCATGCTGTTGCAAACACTGTGAATTCATATCTTCAACTACCCTGTTCCATCCAAATGCACTGTTTCCTTGTAGCCATCCATTTCCTCTGGCTTTTTTACATGATCACTACTTCAAGAGTGATCCCTGATCTTAGTGGGGGTTACTTATGTTCCATTTAAGGCTGAGCATTTTTCAGTCACTTAATGTCTGCATCTACTGCAAATAGAGGTTTCTCAGATTATGGCTGAGATTTGTGTTTATATATGGTATAATAAATTACTGTGTGTCTGTTTAATTCAATGTCCTTTTAACATAATAGTAATAGGTTCTCCCCTAGAATCCATGATATCTTTAGCCACAGGTTCTTGGCCCATTAGTAGTGCCAAATATGGGTTTCATCTTGTTGACAGGGCTTTAAATCTAATAAAAAAGTGTTCTTTTTTATCGTATTTATGGCAATGTTGAACCAATGGTCATAACTTGCTATGTAGGTCAGCACTATAGTTTTCAAGCTTCTCAATTTGGTAAGATTGGTAATTAGTTTTCTCCTTAGGTAGATTGAATAGTACCTTCAAGCACCATGAAACTAAGACAGCAGGAATGTTGATATCTGGTAGGTACCTACCGGATTTTTCCTTGAACTATGATCCAAGTATGCTGTGTATTTAGCAATATGGTTTCATCATAAGAATCTGGAGTGACAAAAACCTTTGGCACCTTGTCAGCTTAATAAACAAATATATCACTATTTTACTTCAACTACGTCTTTTTTTCATGTGTCACCAAAATGTTAATATTAATATGACAATATAAACCACACTTTCTTTTAAAAGTCACACAATCTTAAAACTTCAGGTATTTTAAACATTATCTTTTAAAACATCCAAAGTAGTCTCTTTCAAACTTTTTTTTTTTTATTGGATGATTTATTTACATTTCCTATGTTGTCCCCTTACCCCATCCCCCACCACCCCCTCGGAACCCCCAATCCCCTCGCCCCTCCTCCTTCTTCTCTGTGGATGTAACCTCTATCTACACCCCCCCACTCCCACCTCCCCACCCTCAAAATTCCCACCCCCTGGGGCATCCAGCCTTCATGAGGTCAAGGTTCTCTTCTTCCACCTATGCCCAGCAGGGCCCTCCACTTTTACATATTCAGCTGAAGCCCTGGATCCCCCCCTAAGTGCTCCCAGGCTGGTGGTTTAGACCCTGGGAGCTGTGGTTGGTTGGTATTGTTGCTCTCCTCATGGTGCCACAAACCCTTTCAGCTCCTTCAGTCTTCACTCTAACTCCTCTATTGAGAACCCCATGATCAGTTCAATGGCAAGTTGTGAGCATCTGCCTCTGAATATGTCTGACTCTTGAAGGCCTCTGAGGAGATATCCATATCAGGCTCTTATCAGCATGCACTTCCTGTCTTCCACATCAGCATCTACCTTTGGTGATTGCACATGGGATAGATACTCAGGTGGGGTGGTCTTGAGACGGCCCCTCCTTCAGTTTCTGTCCCTCACTTTGTCTCCATATTTGCTCCCTTGAGTATTTTGTTGCTCCTTCTAAGAAGGACCGAATCACCCTCACTTGGTCTTCCTTCTTTATGGGCTTCATGTGGCCTGTGAGTTGCATCTTGGGCATTTCAAGGTTCTAGGCTAATATCCAATAATCAGTGAGTGAATACCATGTGTCTTCTTTTGTGATTGGCTTACCTCACTCAGGATGATAATTTCTAGTTCCATCCATTTACCTAGGAACCTCTCGAATTCATTGTTTTTAATAGCTGAGTAATACTCCATTGTGTAAATATACCACATTTTTTGAATCCATTCCTCAGTTGAAGGACATCTGGGTTCTTTCCAGCTCCTGGCTATTATAAATAAGGCTGCTATGAACATAGTTGAGCATATGTCCTTGTTATATGTTCGAGCATCTTCTGGGTATATGCCTAGGAGTGGTATAGCTGGATCCTCGGGTAATGCTATGTCCAATTTTCTGAGGAACCGCCAGACTGATTTCCAAAGTGGTTGCACCATCTTGCAGTCCCACCAACAATGGAGGAGTGTTCCTCTTTCTCCACACCCTCACCAGCATCTACTATCACCTGAGTTTTTAATCTTAGCCATTCTGACTGGTGTGAGATGGAATCTCAGGGTTGTTTTGATTTGCATTTCCCTGACGACTAAGGATGCTGAACATTTCTTTAAATGCTTCTCGGCCATTCGAGTTTCTTCCATTGAAAATTCTTTGTTAAGCTCTATACCCCATTTTTTAATAGGGTAATTTGGTTGTCCGGAGTCTAATTTCTTGAGTTCTTTGTATATATTGGATATTAGCCCTCTATCAGATGAAGGATTGGTAGAGATCTTTTCCCAATTTGTTGGTTGTCGTTTTGTCCTATTGACAGTGTCCTTTGCCTTACAGAAACTTTGCAATTTTATGAAGTCCCATTTGTCAATTCTCGATCTTAGAGCATATGCCATTGGAGTTCTGTTCAGGAACTTTTCCCCTGTGCCCAAGTATTCGAGGCTTTTCCCCACCTTCTCTTCTATTAGTTTCAGTGTATCTGGTTTTATGTGGAGGTCCTTTATCCACATAGACTTGAGCTTTGTACAAGGGGATAAGAATGGATCAATTTTCATTCTTCTACATGTTGTCTTCCAGTTGAACCAGCACCATTTGTTGAAAATGCTGTCCTTTTTCCACTGGACAGTTTTAGCTCCTTTGTCAAAGATCAAGTGACCATAGGAGTGTGGGTTCATTTCTGGGTCTTCAATTCTATTCCATTGATCTTCCTGCCTGTCTCTGTACCAATACCAGGTAGTTTTTATCACTATTGCTCTGTAGTACAGCTTGAGGTCAGGGATGGTAATTCCTCCAGAAATTTTTTCAACTTTTAAGTCTTTCTAAAATATCCATAGTCACGTAGTTGGGGATATTGTAGTCACTTAGTTGGGGATATTGTAAGATCAAAAATGTTATATAGTTATTAAAAATAGATTATTTTTCATACTGTTCATCCTGACTACAGTCATCCTCCATGTTTTCCAGTCCCTTCCAACTTTCCAAACTCACCTAGATTCACTCTCCCACATTTCCCCTTAGAAAAGAACAGGCCTCCAAGAGACAACAAAGAGAACACAATAAGATACAATAAGATCTTTGACAAAGGAGCTAAAACTGTCCAGTGGAAAAAGGACAGCATTTTCAACAAAATGTGCTGGTTCATCTAGAGGACAACATGTAGAAGAGTGCAAATCAATCCATTCTCATCTCTTTGTATAAAGCTCAAGTCTAAGTGGATAAATGACCTCCACATAAAACCAGATACACTGAAACTAATAGAAGAGAAGGTGGGGAAGAACCACGAATACTTGGGCACAGGGGAAAAGTTCCTAAACAGAACACCAATGGCTTATGCTTTAAGATCAAGAAATGACAAATAGGACTTCATAAAATTGCAAAGCTTCTGTAAGGTAAAGTACACTGTCAATAGGACAAACAGCAACCAACAAATTGGGAAAAGATCTTTACCAATCCTACATCTGATAGAGGGCTAATATCCAATATATACAAAGAACTCAAGAAATTAGACTCTAGAAAACCAAGTATCCCTATTAAAAAATGGGATATGGAGCTTAACAAAGAATTCTCAACTGAAGAAACTCGAATGGCCAAGAAGCACCTAAAGAAACGTTCAGCATCCTTAGTCATCAGGGAAATGCAAATCAAAACAACCCTGAGATTCCATCTCACACTAGTCAGAATGGCTAAGATTAAAAACTCAGGTGAATGTAGATGCTGGCGAGGGTGTGGAGAAAGAGGAACACTCCTCCATTTTTGGTGGGACTGCAAGATCGTGCAACCACTTTGGAAATGAGTCTGGTTGTTCCTCAGAAAATTGGACATAGCATTAAATGAGGATCCAGCTATACCACACCTAGGCATATACCCAGAAGAAGCTCTAACATATAATAAGGACATATGCTCCACTATGTTCATAGCAGCCTTATTTATAATAGCCAGAAGCTGGAAAGAACCAAGATGTCCTTCAACTGAGAAATGGATAAAAAAAAATGTGGTACATTTACACAATGGAGTATTGCTCAGCTATTAAAAACAATGAATTTGAGAAATTCTTATGTAAATGGATGGAACTAGAAAATATCATCCTGAGTGAGATAAGCTGATCACAAAAGAACACACATGGTATGCACTCATTGATTATTGGATATTAGCCCATCATCTTGAAATACTCAATATTCAACTCACAGACCACATGAAGGAAGCTCATGAAGAAGAAAGACCAAGTGGGGGTGCTTCGGTCCTTCTTTGAAGGAGTAACAAAATACTCAAGGGAGCAAATATGGTAACAAAGTGAGGGACAGAAACTGAAGGAGGGACCGTCTAGAGACCCTTCCACCTTAGTATCCATCCCATGTGCAGTCACCAAAGGTAGATGCTGATGTGGAAGTCAGGAAGTGCATGCTGACAAGAGCCTGATATAGCTGTCTCCTTAGAGGTCTTCAAGAGTCTGACATATTCAGAGGCAGATGCTCACAACTAGCCATTGAACTGATCATGGAGTTCCCAATGGAGGATTTAGAGTGAAGACTGTAGATGCTGAAAGGGTTTAAGGCTCCATGAGGAAAGCAACAATACCAACCAACCAGAGCTCCCAGGGTCTAAACCACCAGCCTGGGATCACTTAGGGAGGAGTCCATGGCTCCAGCGGTATATGTAAGGGAGGATGTCCCTGTCGGGCATAGGTGGGAGAAGAGATCCTTGGCCTCATGAAGGCAGGGTGCCACAGTGGGTGGGAATTTGAGGGTGGGGAGTTGTGAGTGGGTGGGTATGTAGGGGTACATCAGCAGTGAAGTAGGACGAGGGGTGATGGGATAGGGAGTTCCTGGGTGGAGGAGGAGGGAATGGGGTAAGGGGATAACATATGAAATGTAAATAAAACATCCAATAAAAATGAGGTTTATATTAAAATTTGTGAAACAACAACAACAAAAAATAAGATTCAATAAGTAAAACTCCTCCTATTGATGCTGAACGAGGCAACCTAGTAGGAGGAAAACAGTACTAAGACCAGTCAAAGGAGTCAGTCATATGGACAAGCACTGTTTGGAGGCCAATAGAAACACCAAACTAGCAGCCACAACATATGCTTCGCTTTTCACTCTCTGAGAACACATGTGAGCTCTGCAGGAGGAATGTTACATACTTTCTTATTTCACGAGAGAAAAATTGGAATATAGTCAGAGTTAACCAAAGCAAAATCAAAATTTCACAGTATAAATCTCAAGTGCTTGGTGTCTATGACCCACTCAAAATTCTCTGGGCTCCAGTGATCATGGGAAATTCTACTTATGTAAGTCTGTCATTCTCAGCATACACAGCTTGTCTTATACATTCAGATTTGCTTCCACCTGCGGCTATTGCTACTGTTGGTGGTCAACCCATAGTGCTGGACCCTCCAACATTTTAGGGTCCCCACTCTTCCTTGGTTGCACCTTTACCCACAACTTTTTTTTTTTTTTTGGCTTTCTATAGGGACTCTGTTTCTGTTGCATGGTACCAATCCCCAACTTTTCTCCATGACGTTTTCAAGTTTGGGGCTTCTACTGAATCTGAGGTTACCCCTTAGCCAATGTCCTCTCCTGGCTTCTCATGGTATCAAGCCTCACCTGCTCTCCAGGTGACACCTTCAGGTTTTCAAAACCAGTACTACCTGGAAGACTTATATATTACAAAGTTTGGCTGCCAGCATGAGACACAACTGTGCCCCTTACTGATCTACAACTTCTATGTGCTAAGCCTGAGGAAACACTTCTAGAAATATTCTTCCTCCATGACCTGTTCTCTTCTTAATTACTGTTAATTTCTCAGCTCCAGCTAACCAACATTGATTATCTTAGCAAAGCAAAGATTTCACTTTAGTGATTTTGGTCTCATCTCAATCACAGAAATCTTGGGAAATCAATCAACTGAATCTTGGGAAAGAAAGAATTGATTTGTCAAGTCACATTTGATCACACAGAGAAATCTGAGCAGTATCTAAAGGTGGGAACCTGAAACAGAAGTCATAGAGAAATGCTCTTTACTGGTCTTCTTATCATGGATTGTTTGGCCTGCCTTATTTTTTTTTAAATCAGGATCATCTGCTCAGAGTTGACACAATTCACAAAGGCCTCAGCCTTTTGACAACTATCATTAATCAAGACAATAATCCACAGGCTTGACTACAAGTCAATCATATAGAGCCACTTTTTAAAATTGTTTAAATTGTGGTTCCCTCCTCTCAGATGATGTGAACTTGTGTTAAGAGGAAAAAAGATGACAAAAAACTGTGCGGGGCAAGTAGAGTTTAACCAACACAGATCAAGAAATGGTAGTGATTGAGAAGAGATCATTGAGGAAAATATTACCAGAAGTCTTTCCTCAGGGTTAGAACAGATCCATATTACTTGATCCATATGATACAGATCCATAATATTAAGCTTGGCATATGTAGAGGAAAATCTGACACAAAGTTTAGTAAGTTTTCAAGGATTTATGTAAACCTAAGCTGAAGGCTGAGTTATAATACAAATGTGCACTTCCCCATATCATTTTAATTTGTTGATTTAAGTACATAATAAATATGCATAATTTACATTTTCAAAGTTTATTAAATTAACTTATAAAAATGATTACAAGTAAATGTGAGTGCCATCTCTTACATTTAGTTCTATGCTAGGCCTTACATTAATTTGGTAAAATGGACAGTGAACAGAAAATTTCTCAACCAGAGTGGCTAAATTAAGCTATTTGCATTAATGACTTAATAACATTTAAACAAGTATTTTAATGCAAGAGACAACATGTAATTTTCACTTCTAAAATATGATAAAAATTAAAAGTAGCAGAAAATATAAGTAGAAAAGGTGAAAATAAGTTCAACTTCCACTAATATAAAATATGTGTAACTGCATAAGAAAATAAAACATAAGCAAATGACTAACAAAAATAAACTCTCAGACTGCTTTTGTCAATGTACTTACTTACAGGGATTGGTATCAGCTTATAATTACGTTAAACAATGCTTAAAACTAAATTTGTATTGTGATTCATTTTTTGAACATTTTATATATGAGTAAAATATATCTGGAACATCCCTGCTCCTTGTCCCTTCCCTACAAATAGCCAGATCCCTCCAACACATCACCCTCTCACCTTGATTTATTCCTGCTTGTCTTTATTGTTATAACCCACTTAATCACTGTAGTGCTATCCGTGTAAATATTGGTGTTGGATTATTTACTGTGACATAGGTAACTAATCAATGGCAGCCAAACCAAAGATATGAATTTCCCTCTCTAAACAGTCACTTATCTCCAATACCTTCAGCTGAAATTAAGTCTTCCAGAGCCTTAACATACTCCAATCTGGAATTTACTACTGGTTTGATCATAGACAGATTAACTCTGGTTAAGCACAGTACTTTTAGTTTCTGTGTGCAAAAGTTACACCATATATAAAAGACACCATTTCAGAGTACCTCTGCCCATCCTCTGTCTCTTACATTATTGTAGTTCCTTCTTCCATGAAGTTTCATGATACTTACAGATTGTATATGGTGTAGATGTCCCATCTACCACTGAACACTAAACAACATCAATTGTCCCAATATTCCCTTTTATTCTCGATCTACAGCCAGAGCCACATGTCCAAAGCTGCCGAGTTCTGCTGCTTGCTTGGGCTGGAACATGGCCCTCTTGTTCTATTACATTATCACCATACTTATGATTTCTAATTCCTTACTGCTTAAACTTGGCTGTCCTGGAACTTGCTTTGTAGATTGACTTTGATCTCAGAGATCAGCCTGACTGTCTCCTGAATGCTGTGATCAAAGTTGTGTACCACCATGCCGGGACTTAAACTTTTCTTCACCTAGAATTTGATCTATACCAAGGTGACTTTGAACTCAGAAATCTGCTTGTCTCTGTCTCCTGGAATTAAAGGTATGTGCACCTATGTCTGTGGCTAAGCTTTTCATGGCCACTATTCCTCAAGATCAAAAGCCCCTGTCTTCCAGTTCTGGGTTATACTTCATTCCAGATTAAAAGTCCAGATAACAGCAATAATCAGATAATAATTATGTCTAGATATAACTATTTCTTTTTCAAAGGCAAACACATAAACAATAAGGTGGATGGGATTTTGTCCCAAAGTCCTCACTCCCTTAATATGTGTATCTCCTCAAACACAGGATTAGCTCCATTGTACTTCCTGGTGTCCTTTTATTACTTGAACCACATATCTCATAATTTTTCTTTATAAGCTTGCTGTATCTCATCAAAACATTCTTCATGGAGACTAAACCACAGCACAGTGCCTATATTGGATTGATCTGAGACTTCCTTTTCAATGCAATTAATCTGAATATTCTCTTTACCTAAGCCTCAGGCACTCTTCAAACAATTGCAAAAACCAGCAGCATTCTTCACCAATTTTGTTTCTTCTTTCAGAACATATACTATTATCTGATTTTATGTAGTCATATAACATTTATGAAGCAAATATGAGAGGAAACACATGCCTAAGACTGCCTTGAAATCATATGAGTGTCTCCAGTTGCACCTACATTTTGAAAATAACACAAATTTCTTCTTTGTGTTTAAAAATTATGTTGTGCATATGTACTTCATAGAGTCTTCATTTACTCTGTCATTACTGAGTACCTAGGATGATTCCATAGCTTGAGTGTTGTAATAAGTCCTCATATGCAAGTCTATTTGTGGTGTGTTGACTTGGAATCTTTTGTCTGTATACCTAGGAGGATTATAGCAAATAGAACATTCATTGTTAATTTTCTGTGAAACCTTGATACTGACCTCTATAGCGGCTGATCTAGGTTACATTATTGCCAGCAGTTTTCTCATTTGTGTACCCCTTCTCCAGAATGTTTGTATTAGATTTCCCTCCTCCTCCCTTTTTTTTCTTTTATTTGATTTTTTCTTAATTACCTTATTCTTACTGAAGTGAGATAAAATCTCAATTAATTTTTATTTGCATTTTCTGAAAGCTAATGAAATAGTACAGCTTTCTCACCATTTATTGGCTATTTGTATTCCATCTTTTAAGACATGTCAATTTATTTATGGAGTTGTTCTAGATACTAATCATCTGCCAGATTTATAGCTAGCAAAGGTTTTTTTTTTCCATTCTGTAAACTGAGTCTTCACTTAAACAATTCTTTACTGTGTAGACAAATGTTCATTCACAACATCCTGTCAGTTACTGACATTATTTCATTTTAGGGGAAAAGACTTAACTATATAGACATAGGTCTGAGAACGCTACTCTTCTTAGTGTGAATCTCTATTAAACATACACACACAAGCAAACAAAACACATGTATATACACATGCAGCCCAAAAACTTAAGGAATATTGTGGATGATGAGGTGTAGTAATTATTTTCCCTCTCTTATTGAAAATACATTATTTTCTTATGCACTAATGATTACATGTCTGTCCCCTCTACTTCTCCTAGATACTCCTAAACTTGCCTTCTGTCTTCCCATTCCTATTATTCCTAGGCTTCTAAGAAATAGCAACAAAACTTAAAAAAAATATATAATAAGATAAAACAACAAAAGGAATCACATACAAGGTGGGTATGGCAAGCCAATAATAGGAAACGAACCCCAAGAGGAGGAACAAGAATTGGAAACCCATTCATTCTCACACACAGGATTCCCAGAAAAACTATTAATGAAAGCTATATGATATTTGTAGAGGACATGCTACAGACAAGCAGACCCTGTGCTTGTTTCTTCTGTCTTTGTGAGCTCTGGAGAGATTTTATTGCCCTGCTATAAGAGAGGACTACTGTTAAAGACTGTCTTCTACAGAGAATCTCAGAACAATTCCTACATGAACTCAAGAAAAATAACATTCTAGCATGGCGGGAGGTGGGGTTCATCAGTTCCAACACCTCACTGAGAAAATTTTGAAACTGATGGCCGCTCAAGGTGGGAAAGTCAATTTTCTTCACGGTTCGAACTTTTGTAGGCTGTCCATGCTACAGGATGGCCCTAAGCCTATGTGCATGTAGACCAAAAGAGTTGAAAAAACAAAACAGTTGGTTATTTTAAAAGAAGACTGTATTGCTCTCATGCCTTCATGTATCTTTGCTTTGCTGAGAGAGATGCAGTCGAGAACTTTTCCTGATTTTCCTCTTGGCCCTGGTCCCTCCTGCTGACTCCAGCTGAGGCTGAGGCCCGACTACTCCTACTCTATCATGGTTCTACTAGTGACCTGACTCTACCAAACTAGATTGCTAATATTTCCACGAAGTGTTTACGAGTAGATCAAGCTGTACCTTCTGACCTATAAAGCAAATTACTGATTTACAGACAACACAAATAGTTGTTCCAAAAAACCATTTCAAAACAGGCCCACTTACCCCATATCCTCTCTTTCTATTACCTGTGGTGGGTAATGTGCTAAAAGAGAGAATAAAATGTTTAAGAACCATGATTAAAAATAATATTTTTTAAAAAAGTTAAAAGTTTCAAGACTGCTATAGTTAGCAAAGGGATATATTGGAAATCTCTGGAGGGCTTTGAAATGTTTTGAATGGAACGAATATGATCAAAGAACATTATACATTTAAATATTTTTCAAAAATTAACAAAACACACAAAACATTTTGACATGGATAATAATATTCCAAGTTTGTATTTTTGTAGAAAATTATTGAATTAATTTCATACATAAATACACATGTATTTTCTATTATTTTTAGCACCAAAAGAACATAGCGTTACAAAATGTGTGTGTTTAAAAATGTTTGAAATACATACTGACAGATAAAAACACTATGAAGTTAACCATTTCCAGTACCATTATCTTTGCCACTCTACCATCCAGTGAAACCATAGGGCAAATGCTGGCCTATATTCTCTCTCTTTTATTTCCATTTAAATCGAATGTTTGGCACCTGTTTCTCTAATAAACTATTGAGTATAGCTATAAAATTCAGTAATAGTTTCAAAAAATGTTAGAAATCTTAACTTCAAGAAAAATAGATAAGGTGAAATTTACAATAGTCATCATAAGCTAGCAAGTTATAATGAAGAAAAAATAATTTGCAATGTAAACAGACTTATCATTTTCTGCAGAGGAGTATTACATTTCCTATTCTTTCTTTCATAACTATTTATTTCTGTATAATAATTAACACCTACCACAACAGAGACTCAGTTACATATTGAAAATTATACTATGAATAACAATTTCCCTTGTCTTTGACAATTCAGCTATGAAACCAAATATGTTTCATAGAGATAATACAATAAAATATTTTCAATGACATGGTATACACTAAGACTATAGCTTGAATCTGGAGTATTCCTAAAAGCCCATATACAAAACTACTTTACTGCAATCCATGCTGTAATGTGGTAGAACTATTGGGATCTGATAACTAAGTAGAGGATGGGAGGCCATTAGAATATGGCTTTACGTGGTATGTTGTGAGGCTTCTCTGTAGTCCATTTTACTTCCTTGATGCCCATAGGTATATAATTCCTTTGTTTCTGATGTACTGTCACTAGAAACCAAACATAATAAGGCTTAGTGTGCATAAATTCGTATTTCAATATAAAATAAAATTTTCCTCTTCATAGGCTGTCTCAGGTGTTTTTATTCTGGCAGAGAACATTGAGTAAGTCAGATAATTTGATATTACTGAGTGCATTTCATTTTAGAGATGAGACAATATTTGATTTACATATTGAAACATAGTAATAGATAGAGAAGATATAATCTAGCAATCTTGGCTAAAGGATGATTTTTGTACCTTTACTTAATAGATTTTCTGGTGAAGGTAATTATTTTCATGTATTTTGATTCATCAATGCATCTTCTTGCAATATCCATTTATAGATATATTTTAAGTATGCACCAAATACAGTAAACAAAAAAAAATCCATCAGGAACATCTTCTGGTTAGGAGGCAGAGGGAAGGGAGTAATTGTCCTTATACGTACAGACAAGTATAATCTTCACCTCTTGAGGAAACTTCTCTTTGCAACAGACAGAGACCACTACACAAAACCACAACAAGTGCAAATACACTATTCTGGATGCCGCTTATAATGGACATATTTGCAAAACACTCTTGAAAGTAAGGCTTGGGGAACATTCAGGAAAATGAAGTATAAATCTTATAAGAGCCAAAGGATCAGGTTATTTGCTATGAGATTTTACCTCTTATAGTATCAGAGCCTACAACCATAAATTTTCAAAAACATGACTGCCAAAAAAAGAGGTAAGTAAAATATGTACTGATTAGCATTATCCACAACATTTTTAGTAAACAAAGGCTTTTGTTATAATAGTTTCATGCAAGATATATTCTCTGTGTACAAGTTATTTGTCTTTAAATGAAGCTTACAAATTATTGTACAAACTATTTTCTGAAACTACAGTGGTTTCTGTATCTGAATATAATAACTAAAGCATGTTATCAGGTTATATGTACAGAAACAAAGAATATGACCAATTTATCTTATAATTGAGAATTAATTGGAAACAAAATTGAAATAATATGACAATAAGAATTTACAGTAAAACAATAAACAGAAAATAAAATGTTTAGAAGACATGTAAATCCAACTTTTCTAAACAGTATTTTTCCACTGACACTAATTTCTAGACATATTACTTTCTAATTTTTAATAGTTCAAACCAGTTTACCTGTCAAAAGTATTGTTCCAGTTATTTGCAAAAGCACTATGATGATAATTTATTCAAACTCTCAATTTTTTTATTTATAATAGTTTCCATTATACATGAGTGTGAGCATTTAATGAAATAATATAAATGAAGCATTTATAATTAGTGTTAAAATGATTATTATGGTTACAATGATTGATACTAGATGCTAATAAATCAATTGAAAAAATGACAAAGGACTGTACAGAAAAGTAAAAGCCACAGGTGAAAACTAAACAAAGTAGTATAGTAAAAATGTTTTTGTTACTGGAAAATACAGATTGATTCATACACAGTTTAGATGAGAGATGTTATTTGGTACATAATGATGGTATCAGAAATGTTGAAAGTACTGGAAACAAGGTATTTATATGTTTAAAGTAACATTATTTTCAGTTTGAGGGTTCATTTTTTACTGGAAGGCATACATGTGACACAGTATTCATGTAGGCCAGAGAACCAGAGAACTCTGTGAAGTTGGTTCACACTCTCCACCATCACAAAGACACTCAGGATTGAATTCAAGTATGCTGGCTTGCTAAAGAGAAACACTGACCATCCAAGCAACCTGTGAGTTGTGCCAGGAACACCTAGCATGGAATATTTGCATATTGTCACCAGTCACCCAGTTTAAAAATGGGTTTTTCTGTGGTACAGCTACCATAGAATAATCCATGTTTTTGTAAATAGCTTCTTCCCAAGGTTCCTATAAGTAGCCCTATTAACTTCACAGACTTGCCAACTTAAAAGTGAGAATACTTTTTTACATTTGTTCTATCGTTGGTGACCTATCTGGGATGAATGGAGATTTGTTCTCATTTCTCCAAGAAAATAATGCACCATATAAATGAGCTCCTATGTTATTCATTGTTGTTGTTACCTTCTTTTGTGTTTGGTTGTTGTTCTTATGGTTGGTTCTCCAAATGTCAAGGTTCTAGGTGGTTATGAGTATCAGTGACCAATTTATATATTTATTTCTTTCCTTTTAGTGAAAAAAATATATATTTCATATGCTATAGTCTGATTACAATTTACCTTCTCCCAACTCCATGTAAATACTCCCCACATCCCTTCCTAGGCAAATGCATAGCCCTTTTTCTCTTGCTGCTTTGAAAATAAACAGGAATCTGAGTGTTTTTACTTTGCCTCTTTTCTTCTGTTTGTTGGTTTAATCCAATTTATTTTAAAGATAGTGAAGAGTTTTTAAAGTAATTCATTTCCAAATAAACCATCAGAAAATTCATTTAAATGAGTTTCTCTTATTATAAGATAGAATATTTTAGAATGATTAGCAAAATATATTTTTTCAAACACTATATTATTGTTACACTTAAGGGAAAGTACATGGCATATCTTCTGTGACTTGCTGTAAAGTGATAGATTTTTGCTATACCTAAGTTGATCAGAGAACATACTTTGAATCCCTAGTTTAAAATTTAAAAGTAATTGTAAATGAGCAACCTTTAATTGATAGTTGAATCACAAAGTAGAAATAATGTGGCAATAAGTCAATGAATATTAATAATACATTGTAATTATGAATATATTGCTTTTCTTATCTTTAAATTATAATGAATACAAAAATATTATTTTTACAAATTCACTGAAAAGTAGAGCATTGCTTGTGTTTCAAGCACATTTCTAGACACTATTGGTATAGTGAAAAACAATCCAAAATGATAATCTACAAATTTATATTATAGTGGAATATATATAAACTTACGCAGATATTTAAATGAACATGTTAATAAAAAATTAGAATTATTTGCTCAAAATGAGATGGGTAGAAAACTTTAATAAGTATACTTAGGGCCAATTGAGGAAATTTTCTAAAATGACATGGAAAATATATATGGGAATACGCTGTTTGAACTGAAACTTGAACAATTAGAAATGTCATAAAGATTTAAGAAAGTATTTTACATCTAAAGAAAAATAGATCTTAGTTTTTTGTTTAAGTCAGAAGAATGCTTATGTGGCAATGAAGTTTTATTTTGACTGTGTAATAAACTAATTTATCATTTATTTTATACTTTATACTTGTCTCAGTTTTGCAGATGTATTTATCGTTAAACTTACAGTTCCATACATTTAAAATGCAGTGTGTGATGAGTCTTCTCAGTTGTCAATTTGACTTGACTATATCTGGAACTTACTACAAACCTGAAATGGAGGGCACACCTATGACCTGGATCTCGAGTCAGGAAGATGCCTTTGATCCAGAGCTTGAGGCTGGAAGACAAAAGCTATTGATATGGATCTTGAGGTAGGATGACATATGTTCTAAATCTGGATGAACACACCTTTAATCCAGATCTTGAGGCAAACCATGAATCTAGGCCAGACCTTCTGCTTGAGCCCTTTATAAGGACAATGGAAGAAGGAATAGATAAAATTCTCTCTATGTATAAGGTAGTAATGCTAAATGAAGATGTAGTAAATAATATAAATAGACTTATATTACCCAATGAGAGAAAAGCAGTAATTAAAAAATGGACCATACTAAAATATAGGGCCATGGACAAGAATGATTCAGAAATGAGTTTTACCAGGCTTCAAAGAATTAAAAACAGTACTACTAAAATTATTCTATAAAATAAAAACTGAAGAAATGCTTCCAAATTGTTCTCATGAAAATGGAATAACCCTCATTCCAAAACTGGTTGAATACTCAACAGCCCCTCCCAAAAGGTAATTGTAGGCCCTTATCTCTAATAATCATATATACAATAATTTCAAAAATAATTGCAAACTCAATCAGGGCCATTATCCACTATGATCAAGTCATCTCTTTGCTTCTGTGCAATAACTTTACTACTTTTAGGGAAATAGTCTTTATTCTTCAAGATACTAATATTTTGTTGCTCTACACAAACTTAGCATTGACTTAATTCCTCATCTTCTAATATGGATTTTGGTAACTCCTTCAGACTTGTATATCTGATAATAATAGTGATTTTACTTTTTATATAGACAGCTGTCTTAATATTACATAACATTAATTTTAGCAAACTTCACTTTCTTTGGGTTGTAGAATATGGCTTGTCTCTCAATCTCATGCTCATCACTGAGTGGCTCAATGTCATTGTTTTTGTTTTGAGTTTCATTTCCTTTCTCCTTACTCTACCTAACTTAACTACAACCATGCTTTTTCCAGTACTTTAGAGCCCAAGCCCTATGTGTACACTTTAAGTTCTTGATAAAATAGCACCTTTGATTAACATAACTATTTTTTTATTCCTCTATCCGCACTGATGAGCTGCCACACAAATTACCAAGTAGTCATATTCTCTAATCAAAACTGGTTTTACAAGATAGGACTAAAAATAGCCTGTTTCTGTAATTTATGCATAGCACCTGCCATTTTAGGTTTCTAGAATAGTTTCAAATCAACTCAAAATTTATTTTCACTTTCCATAGTATTTAGCATCCTAGAGGAGGTGTTATTATTGTGACTGGTCACATTTAAAAGCATTTACATAATGAGTGATGCCACTGAAATCTAATCCCAAGTTAGCATTTCCATCACTGGTACCTTCTTTCTCTTTCCTCTTTCACTTACAAAGTAAAATAATAATACTCCAGGTACATAGCCCCTTTATGGGAGTATCAGATGGCTCTTTTCTTTCTCAAGAGCTCTTAAGTCCTTCTTTATAACAGGAGTACTTTCTTCAAGCTCTTCATTCTGCCTCCTTATCCCTTAATATCAGGAAATCATATCATCTCGTATCCTTACAGTTTAAAACTAACTACATAATTTATGGATTCCCAAAAAGTCCACATTAGAAGCAGTGATGACCCAGACCTCACTTCAAAATTGGCAATCTCAGCACAAGATAAATAGACAATCACAAATTAATTATGAATCTCACACTAGCTACAACTTGGTAAATATATAACCAAGAAACCTAACAGCAGTTGTTAATATTTGCATAGAATTACTGAACCAGTTATTACCATAGCCTAAATGCTTACCCATTATGGTCATATCTCTTCTAACAGGATTGAAGGACAAATACATCTTGATCATTATTCAAAGCAGACTACTGCAGTGGCAGGGGGTTTTCCACAGGAGAAAAAAAAAGATAGAAAGAACTAACAAATTGATGGCAGGGAAATGGCAGCTTGGAAAGCTTTTTGAGAAAATGTGAAGTTAATCAAAATGTAGAAATAGCCAGTATCTGAAATACAAAACTTTTAGGGGGAAATGAAAGATAAAATTACTTAGAATTTCAAAATAACAATTTTAAATACTGAATCCTTTGTAGCTACATTTATTTCATACAGCCTTTTGAAACCAAGATGTTTTCAGCAACATAAAAAACAGTAAGTACAAATTTCATTGTCCACTGATACCTACATTCATGTGCTACTTTGCTTGCTTCCCTTCTATAACAGCAACAACGGCAGCAAAACAGCTTCTCATGCCTGAAGTCAATAACTCTACTTGAGATATAAATTCATTAATTTCCTATATTCTAATTTAATGTAAGCCATAAATTACAGCATATTTCATTTATGTGCAATTTAATAACAGCTTTTGCTTGTAACTACCTCCCATATCTATCTTTCAATGTAAAGCATGTGTGCAGTGTTTAGAATACTAACTCTATACAGTTCCATCATCTAGCTACTTGTTTTGGTTAAAACCAGTACATTCTGAACTTCTGTTAAATCATTCTACTTCAAATCTTTTCTTCAAAACTCACTATTGGCATTTCTCATGTTAATGAGTCAACAAAAATAACAAAGACACACAAAACTCACAAAAATCAGTATAAAAGCAGTGCCATGGGGGGAAAATATAGGAATTGTTGAGTACACTTAAAATTGACTTTTATTTCTTCTGTTGTGAAGGACAAACACCTCTGAAGAGTATTGGTTTTATTATACTGAAAAATAATGCTACTAAAATAGGATTAACTTTAAAAAATATTGATTCTGGAGAAGAACTATGAAAGATAAAAAGAAAAGGAGCTGGGCATGTGTAGGATGAGCCTTCTGTTTTAGAAAGCACTAGTGACTGCTGTTGAAAGCTTAGTGTGTAGAAGGGAGGGCTGGCTTAGACAAGCTTTGAGAGCAGATTAGTCATTAGAGGATCCCAGCATCAGGCAGAAGTGGTTTACTCTCATTCCTCCATCATGCTTAATTATTGGCTAGGAGCCTTTTAGAGTTTTGCAAATAAGCTCTGAAGCTATGACACTTAGACTTTCTTGGTAAATGGTGTTCTCTGAAGCATGTTCTCTTAAGAGAATCTGAACTGTTTGTACTACACAGATGAAATCATCCATGGCATTATGAGCAGAAGTTTTCTCACAAATTCCTTGAAAATCCCTTTCTGAAGACACATTTAGAGGAAGAAAGTTAATGGAACAATTTATAACTCTTATAGTTAGTTTCTGTCAGAGACCTGATGCTGCTTCCTTTCCTAGTACTTTAATATTGCTCCTCATCAGTAGATGTAATCTGAATGAATATTGTGAATGTTTCTAATGATATGACTCCAAACTCCATGCTTGAAATTTTTGAGTTATTTATCTTCATATCCTTTTGATACAGGGTGTGCTACATGTTCCCACTTGTAGCTATAAGAAAGCAAGAGGACACCAAGCATAAGTCACAGGAACCATTTGAAATCATACACATCTTTCTCTGTCCCTACTGTATAGCAGTAACCCTCCTTCCTCTTATGTTTTATTATGGAAAATTAGTCCCTCCAAAAGTAATAGTTCAACTTTTCAGTCTTCTGCCTTATTAGCAGTCAAAAATTTTGCAGCCACCTCAGCACTTGTTGCTCTCTTTAAACTTTAAAAATGTACAAACCGAATGCTCTTGGAATGATAACTAAGACCACTTTGTTTCAGCTCCTTGATTCATACTCAAGTACTCTTTCTCCCAAGGACAGAAGTACCTCTGAGTGGTTACTTGCTTAATGTTTTCTTCTTTTTATTTTTCACGTTGTATTGTTCAGTTTAAACTGCCATAACAAAATAAAATAAAATAAAATAAAATAAACAACAAATTTGAATTTTTCAAAGTAAGACCCTGAGGTTAAATTAACTGTATGATCACTTTCTTTATAAAGGCTCATCTTTGTTTTCTTATTTTAAACAAATATCAAGAGAAAGTTCTGGTACCTTAAATTCTTTGTAAGGGACCAATTCCTACCTTGATGCTTCTACCTTCTTGACTTCATCTAAACATAATTACATCTTTCAATATCCCAATTGTAAGTACCCCCACAAAGGGTATGCAAGTGTCAGTGTATAGATTTGGGTAAATAGAAATATCCAGTCTTACTGTATGCCAAATTCACTGTCAATTCAACAGTTCTCAGTTTTCTAATATATAGCACGGCTTTCAAAATTCCATTGAACTCACACAGGCAATCTGGTTTAACAGAAATCACATAAGCTAAAGGAAAAAAAATCATTTAATTCTGACACTAATTAGGAAGATAGATATTTTATTAATACTATAAGATAAGGTTTTAGGCTAGTAAGACTTTCCTTAGTTAAGATGTCATTTTTTAAAAAGTCTTGAGAGTTTACTTGAATGTCTGAAAAATCAGATGTAAATTAAAGGATCATTACAGTTCACCATTACTTTTTATAATATGCTTGGATAATTACAAAAACTATCTAAGTGCTAAATATACTATTTTAACTTATATAAATAAGGAATAGCTAAATAGAAAAAAATCCAAGCATGATCAAGGCATGGAGGGAAGAAGAGAAAAGATGACAGATATTTCATGCCCTTGTAAGTCTCCTCACTCCCCCAAGATATAACCAATCCAGAATAATCTTGAATGACATTGTTTAAAATATTTAATTAAATTTCATGATGTCAACATGATTGATTAAATCATTAGTCATTGGTGATTGAACTCAAATACCTAGTCCATTTCCTTTCCCTGGAGGTAAGGGTTAGGCTGCATTTGAAAGTTCCAACACTTTAATCAAATATTTGGTTTCCCTGGAAACAAAGCCCCATTCTGAAGCTGTCTAAGGATCACCAAGAATCACTTTCTTAGCATAAGTTCACTTATGGTAGGAAAAGAGCTTGAGATAAATAATGAAAGTTACTTCTACCACTTCAGGAGAGCTTAAGAGCATGAGAATAACTGTGTCGGAAAATATAAACAAACACCAAACACATACACTTTATATAATGCTTCCAACCTTCTGCTCTTGAAACAATAGTTTTTTTTAGGATGTAGAATCTGTAATAGTTAAAAGTTACTGACACCTATGAGTGCAATCTGATTGACCTCAATGGGCTTTGCCAATTTACCACTATCCTGAGCACTAGCAGGGCTAAATTTTAAGATTGTTTCCAGATTCCACTGAGCAAAATGGACTGTTAGATAATCTACTGAACCATTTTTTCATTAAAACTGTGATACAATGAATGATATTCTGCTGTACTCATAAATTAGTGCCTTGGTTAGTCACCAGCAGAGAGGCCTCCTCCTGTACTTTGTGGAGAAAATCAACCAGTGCTACATGCTTCACTTTGACTTTGTCATGTTTCTAAATCAGAAATTGTCTCAAAAATGTATGTGTCCACTCTATCAGGGATCCAGTATAATGAAAGATACTATAGTATTGGTTTCTGAATGTCATCTTAAAGTTCTTATCTAATCCAACATTTCTCCCATACTCTAAATAATTTGTTCATTCCTTTACCTCAATAACTATTCCTCTTCCACATCTATGTGTGTCTTAGTGTGTTTTCATTTATTATAATAAAATTCTTTTGAAACGATAATGTGTAAAACAAAGAAACTTAGACTCCTGATTGTGTCTGAAACATCTAAGTAGCATAGCATCAATGTCTTCTGAAGATTTCTTAGTATTCTGTCATAACATAATAGACAGCATTAGAGGCTGAGAGAATATGGGCAACTATTTACTTACTATTTGCAGGTTTTGGAAAGTATACGGTAAGAGAGAAGTAAGTGAGTAAATCAAGAGCGGCAATTTCAATTCAGAATAATTCTCTCTCCTAGCAACAAAATTCAGAGCTACTTTCTCTAACCCACTGTTTTTATTAATATTTTTTATTAGTTATTTTAATTTTACATTTCAAATGTTTTCCCCCTTCCTGGTACCTCTTCCATGAGACCCTACTCTATTCTCCTCCCCTTCATCTCTAAGAAGATGCTCCTCAACCCACCTCCCTGCTTCCACCTCACCCCTATAATAGTCCCATTCTTTGAGGCATCAAGCCTCCACAGGACCATGTGCACTCCTTTCCATGGAGGCCAGACAAGGCAGTCCCCTGCTACACTTGTAACACTAGCTGCAGAAGAACCCATGCATGTGCTTTGGTTGGTGATTTAGTCTCCAGGACAGGCAGAAATCAGTTCACAAACCATAACCCCCAACAAACTAACCACTTTCGACTATGCTCCACTTTTCAAGGTTCTACTAACTTTTTGTTTGCTTGTTTTTAAATTAATTAACTTTTTATTTACATCGAATTGCTGCCCCCACTGCCAGTCCCCATTCACAGAGTCTCTCCCCCATTACCCCCCTCCTTCTCATGTGATATGGTAGGCCCTTCCTGGGTATCCCCTACCTTGATGTATCAAGTCTTGGCAGGCTCTGAGTCTCTAGGCTCAACATTTCCCACTGAGGCCAAACAAGGCAGCCCAGTTAGGAGACCATGATCCACAGACAAGCAACAGCTTTATGGATAGCCCCATTCCAGTTTTTTGGGGGACTCACATGGAGACTGAGCTGTATGGCTGCTATATATATGACTGGGGCTTTGGTCAAACCTGTGTATGGTCTTTGGATGGTGGCTCAGTATCTGAGAGCTCCTAAGGGTTCAGTTTAGTTGACTCTGTTGGTCTTCTTATGGAGTTCCTATCACCTTCAGGGCCTTTAATCCTTTCCCCTGTTCTTCAATAAGAATTCCCTACTAACTTTGAACATTGTCACAATGGAAATCAAACAGTTTTTAACACTTGACTATTTGGAGGATGAGTTACATCCAAACTTCAAAAGTACCCAATTGTTCCTGACTTTGGAAGAAATGATAGTTTAAATTTTGTGTTTTTCAAAACTGGAATGGAGAATGTAAATATCCTTTATATCTATTCTTGATAGTGAAATGTGTATTTATATGTAATGAGTAATCTTGTTGCCAACTAGATTAGACTGGAAAGTGTCTAGATTAGGAGAAACTATACATCTCACTATGTCTGTGAGAGTACTTTCACATATGGTGAAATTAGGAAAATTATATAATGAACAGTTTAATATAAAGAGGAATTAAAACTTTGACTATAACTTTGGAATGCAGTTAAACTCCATGAGATGGACCCTAGCAGATGGAAATAAATCACTGAGAATGTGTCTTTAAACAATGCAGTGCCCACAGCTTTACTGTATGTTTCCTCCTTTGCTTTCTGACTGTTATGTTGGAGAACATTCCAATACCTCATCCCAACACAATGGAATAAAAGCTCTGACATAGTGAACATTTTTTTTTTTTAAGGAGCACATGCCAGGCATTTTATCACAGTGGCAAGGAAACTCAAGTTCACATCCTGAATCTATTTCCATCAAATAAGTTATATTACTGTTGGGTCAGAGCAAATGAGTTGTTTTTAAATGTATGTGTACATTTACATTAAAACAATTTTTCCGACTGAAGTGAATGAATGGCCTTCTCAATCAATCCATTTTAAATTTTGTCACAAAAATTTAACAGCAGAGCTGTAGGTTTTCTTTGGACACCATGCTTGTTTGAATATTTGTTTACTTGCTACATTGTTTTCGAATTGCACCAAGTCAGGAAAAAAGATTTCAAGTAAAATGGTGAATATGGCAAATAATTGTTATGCTAGAGTCTCAGTTGCTTGAGAATCATTATATAATTGTCCAATATGCTCTCCAATATTTTCCTATGAAGCTGAATCATATAATCAAAACATTTATCAATTTTTAAATAATTTTTATCTTAATTTTAATTTTAAATATAAATTAAGCATCATATATGCTGGCTTTTACTATATTGATTTACCTCAGTTTTAAACAAATCATATTTCTATTACCAGTTCACATTTTCTACTGGATCATTACTCTGGTGATATTCTACACATCATTCCTAGACTTCATAGGACATATTTTGATCAGAAAAAAATGAGAATCAGTGGTCCAATTTTCTGTAATATATTTTGTTTTATTTATTTTATAACATTGCAAACATGAATGCCTATCAGTTTATAGGTAATACAAATTCCTTTTCTAACCCATTTGTAATCTTGTGATCTAATTGAGTTAGTGACTTGACAACTAGGTTCACAACTTTCCACTCTGGGAATCTGAAATTTCTTTCTATCTTACTGGCATACAACAGTTATCTTTGATATTTCCTGTCTCAAAGAGTACAAGAGGAACACCACTCTATTCAGTCTATTTCTGAACTGGTTTATTGCTTCTGTGTCTATATTTACTCTTTTAATATTTCCTCATGGTCATTTAAAGTAAGTACAATAGAATACCTTCTTATAAATTACTGTCAACTTCCAAATTCAGAATGGGATTCTTCTGCTAGGCATTGTCATATTGTATTTTTATTCAGTTTTTAAATTCCCATATTTCCCAAGGGCTATGCCTCTAGAAAAATATATCTCTGATAAGCCACTTCTTTCACTTCCCTTCTGTCTGACCATATGGCCAGACCATTGGTCATTGCCCATGAGTCAGAATAAATGAAAAAAATTGACAAGTAGCATGGAATTCAGCTCAGGAAGCTGATTTGTTTTATCTTCTATCAGAGTGGTGTCCTGCCAAATATGTTTGTTCAACTTGGAATTGCTGTTTGCAAACAAAACACCTCTTTATTGGTTAGTAGAAGATTGTTCATAGAACTTTGTCTAGGTGATGGCAGACATAAATACACCTTGATATTTCAAAACCAATTCCATAAGTTATCTCAATATGCTTTTGCATTCAGCAAGTAACACTACTTTGCAAGAATGATTTCAATTTTATTGCAAAACTTTTCTGGGCATTGACTTTCAGTTAGATAATTTTCAAGCCTTGGTCAAGATATCATTGGTATTTCAGGCTTTGAATTAATTTGTGGCTAACTTTAAATATAGTTGTAATTATTTCAATTAATATTCACATGAAGTGAATAATTGTTTCTCAGATAGGACTTCTATGATCCAATGTTCCAACATTCATTGCTTGGAGGTACCCACACAAATTTTACCATATGTCCAACTTTAATATATACAATATGTACAAGTAATTTATCTTCACCAGTTCTCTGGGTGATATAATGTTCTTCATATGCTTGATGAAACAAACATTTCCATTGAAAATATTAAATTAAAATAGGCTGATTCAGGAATGTGCACAACCTTCGTTACTAAGAACAATTAATATTCCTTGATGAGGTAAAAATATACATCTCTACATAATATTTAAATAAAAGAGATAGCCACTTCTGTACATAAAATTTTCCCGATATTTGTTTTTGTTTTCAGTCATTCAGTTAAATTACATTAGTTCTTGCATTCTCCAGGCCTCCTTCAGAACTACTCAACTTCTGGTTAGATAAAAATATTATAAAAATTTTTAAAGAACAAGCAATGAATTTGAAAGAGAGCAAGGAAGAGGCACATATGGAGGATTTGGAAGGAAGAAATTGGAAGGTAAAATTATACTATAATATAATCCATATATATATATATATATATATATATAAATATAATTTTTTAATATGTAAGGTTTAGGTAAAACAAACACGACATCTTTACCACAGATTTTTATAAACTTTTCAATTCAAAAGTAAACTTCTGCTGTAATTCTATGAATTATTTCAACTCTAAGTTCTGTTAGGTGCATTGTAACACATAGTAGACATTAATCACTATTTTAAACATGATGTAAGATAATCTCCTATGAAACTTTCTAAAATTTTTCTTTTCCAACTAAAAACCATTATGGACATTCATGTGCATAAAAATTCATGTGATAGGACCGTTATTATTTTTTATAAACATTTAATTAATTGCCCTGATTTTATTTTGGTCAATTCTAAGATCCAAATATTTTCTTTGAGAATTTCTCTGTCTCCTCTCTCCTCTTCCTTTCTTATCCTCCCCCTCTATTCTTCCTTGTCTACAGAATTCTTAGTAGAATAGCCCCTTCATAAAGTTCTGCTTTCAATATCCACCAATTGTATGTTTTACAGTGTTTGTAATAATTATCATAATTATTTTCTTGTTATTATTCCCTAAACAATACAGCACAGTAACTGTTTACATGACATTTACATTGTATGGAATATTATGAATAATCAAAAGATTAATTTTGTATTTATAAGGGAATTCACCATCTGCCAAATACCAAGATGGATACCAAGGGATGATTGAATAAGTTTGCCTTCTAGTTTTCTTTTTTCTTTTATAATTTCCTCAAACTGGAGTAAATACTACAGTTTTTGTTAGAACAAATTAATATTGGGGAAAATGAATTTTTTTTTATGTTTCCACCCAACTTTCCAAATTTGATTATTGGTTTTCATTCTTTCCTTCTCTCTCTCTCTCTCTCTCTCTCTCTCTCTCTCTCTCTCTCTCTCTCTCTCTCTGTATGTTACTTGTTTTATTTTCCTTTTTAATGTTTATTTTATTTATTTACATTTCAAATGTTGTCCCTCTTCCTGGTTTCCGCCTCCACAAATCTCCCATCCAATCTCCCCTCCCCCTGCCTCTATTACGGTGCTTCAGCCACCCCTGCTCTACACTGGGGCATCAAGCCTTCACAGGACCAAGGGCCACTTCTCCCATTGATGCCAGACAAGGCAATCCTCTGCTACATATATGGCTGGAGCCATGGGCCATTCCATATATACTCTTCGGTTGGTGGTTTGACCCTGGAGTGCTGTGGGTAGGGGTCCAGTTAGTTGATACTGACTCCTATGAGGTTGCAATCCCCTTCAGCTCCTTCATTCCTTCCCCTAACTCTTCCATTGGGGTCCCATGCTCAGTCTGATGGTTGACTGCAATCATCAACATCTGTATTTGCCAGGAAGTGGCAGAACCTCTCAGGGGACAGGTATACCAGGATCCTGTCAGCAAGTACTTGTTGGCATCGGCAATAGTGCCTGGATTTGGTGCCTGCAGATAGGATACTTCCCTAGGTGGGGCAGTCTCTGGATGGTCTTTCCTTCAGTTTCTGCTCCACTCTTTGTCCTTGTATTTTCTTTAGACAGGAACAATTCTGAGTTAATTTTTTTGAGATGGGGAGGGTGGCCCCATTCCTCAGCCAGGGGTCATGCCTATTCATAGGATATGTTTCTACAGGTTCTAAATTCCATTTTTTGGGTATTCCACTCTTGATCCTATACCCAAAAGATGCTCCACCATATAACAAGGATACATGCTCCACTATGTTCATAGCCACTTTGTTTATAATACTCATAAATTGGAAAAAAAAACAGACATCCCTTAACAGACAAATGGATACAGAAAATGTGGTACAATTACACAATGGAGTACTACTCAGCTATTAAAAACAATGACTTTATGAAAACCGCATGCAAATGGATGGAACTCAAACTTATCCTGAGTGAAGTAACCCAGTAACAAAAGAACACACATGGTATGTACTCTCTGATATGTAGATATTTGTCCAAATCCTGGGAACACCCATGATACAACTCAAAGACCATATGAATCTCAAGAAGCTCAAGAAGAAGGGAAACAGAAGTGTGATCCTTCAGTCCTACTTAGAAGGGGAAACAAAATGCTCACAGTGAGGGACGGGGGGCTAGTAGAGGGAGAGAAAAACCTAGGAGGGAGAGAAGAGAGGGAAAGAAAAGTGGGGACAGGATCAGATGTGAGAGAAAGGCAAGAAGTACTGAGGGTCAAGGAATTGAACAATGGTTTGTAGCAATCATTACTGGTTTTTCAAGATGTCATTCCACCCAACTTTCATGAATGTTTTTTTTAAGGCATTGTTTCAATCTAACCTACATTTTAAAAGAAATGTGTTTCATTTCTTTAATTTTTTCTTTTCCTTTTGTAATTTGTACATGAAAACAATGCATTTAGTTCATATTCATCACTCAGTTTTTCTCTCCACCTCCCCTTAGATTCCTCTTACATTCCCTTTACTTCACACTAAGATGATGTCATGTTGGCAGTTGATGGTCACTGGAGAAGACATAATCCATTTTTTTCAGAGGTACAACCCGTGATAGGTTGCCCATCTTCCAGTGCATGGCCTTGTATACTCAAGTACATATAGGCAGAGCTAATTATACTCAGTGAGTGGCAAACTTCTCTTTGTATGTCTCTCTTCCTCTATCCCTGTCTCCTTTTCTCTTAAATCAAATGGTTTATTATGATCTGCAACACATATAAAAGAACACAAAGTTCAAATTCATTAGGCTTCTCAATATGTTTAGCTTTGCAGCATTAAGATTATACTAAATGTCCATGATGTTGCTCTTATTCACAGAATATATCAAAGCCTGGATAACAGTCATAATCAGTGAATCAGTAACCTTGTTGTAATAAATCAAGGTCTACTGGGTTTGCATATCAGCTTTTTTCATCTGGGATGTTCCACTTGGTTCCATTTGACATTTGCAATGGGAGTCAATACTACCCTCAGGATATTATAGTGACATAGTATACAAGACCAACTGTTCCCTAATGAATAACTTGCTGTATTTGTTTAATAGAGCTGTCACAAAAATAACACAGCACAATACAAATACTCTATGCCATATATCTTGAGCCTACAACTTCAATATCAATTTTTCATTGGATTTTGTGTCATTTGAGAATCGTTTATTGTCCTGCTGAATCTGATCTCTCTCTCTCTCTCTCTCTCTCTCTCTCTCTCTCTCTCTCTCTCTTTCTCTTTCCTTTTTAGTTCTTATTTGTTTATTTTACTTACATTCCAGATTTTATTCTCCACATCCACCCTCCAACTGTTCCACATCTTATACCTACTTGCCACCGCCTATCTCCAAGAGGATGTCCCCACCACCCAACCCCTCCATGCCTAACCTCTAAACTCCCTGGGGCCTCCACTCTCTTTGAGGGTTAGGTACATCATCTCTGATTGAACACAGACCCAGCAGTCTTCTCATGTATATGTGTTGGGGGCCTCATATCAGTTAGTGTATGCTGCCTTTTTAGTGGTCCAGTGTTTGACAGATCTCAGGGTTCCAGATTAATTGAGACTGCTGGTCCTCCTACAGGACCCTCCTCCTCAGCTTCTTCCAGCCTTTCCTTAATTTAATCACAGGGTTGAGCAACTTCTGTTCATTGGTTGGGGGCAATTATCTGCATCTGACTGTTCCAGCTGCTTATTGGGTCTTCCGGAGTACGGTCATGATAGGTCCTTTTTTGTGAGCACTCCATAGCCTCAGTAAAAGTGTCAGGCCTTGGGACCTCCCCTTGGGCTGGATCTCACTTTGGTCCTGTCACTGGACCTTCTTTTCCTCAGGCTCCTCTCCATTTCCATCCCTATATTTCTTTCATACAGGAACAATTATGGGTCAGAGTTTTGACTGTGGAATGGCAAACTTCTCCCTCATTTAATGCCCTGTCTTCCTGCTGGAGGTGGGTTCTATAAGTTCCTCTCCATACTGTTGGGCATTTCATCTAAGGTCCCTTCCTTTGAGTCCTGAGAGTCTCTGTGGTCTTCTATGTGTATGCACTTTCATGTATCACAGTGTGCCTGAATACTCTTATTTTCTCACATAAATTTTATTAGACTGGTACTATTCATGTGATCTCATTTAACATTAATTATCTATAGATTAGGGCTTCAAAATTATGAGTTAGAGAGGAATAGAATTTTTTTCATCACATTATACCCCTGAAGCTTTCAAATTTATATTTTATTTCCAGCTAAATATATTTATTTCTATAAAAAGTAATCCCAAAACCTTTTTATAAATTATAATGTTCTTTTATTGTTCATGAGTATTTAATATATTTACTCAATGACATATGATATTCACCCCCATTTTCCTTCTCCAAATTTCCTGATATTCCATGTCCTCTACCACTTTCATTTTATTTCTTTTTTTAATACTTCTTTTAATACTGACAAGATCAAATTTTTTCTGCACATGTATGTATACATGTGGGGACATAAACTGGAGCACATGAAGCCTACAAGTAGGAACATACTCAAAAAATCATATTTCTTTATTTTCCAGCAACTATAAATTGCCAAAATCTTGATCAATTCACATTACAAAGCATCCATATCTCGTGCTCTTTGATGTTTTTACCAGTCCATATATTCAGAAGTTAAGACTGTTTTAACCATAGTGTATCTTCTGGCATCATAATCTTATACTTAGTTAACTTTGAACACTTTGTTGTCCACATAAAATTCCAATTCTATGACACCATTTGGATATGTCACCATTCTATTGAAATCTGACACTATCAATATCAAGATACCAGACACTCAAAGGGCTTTCACCTACAAGTCTAATTTTATCTTAGTTTCCAGTGCCTTGAAACATTTGTACTTTTGAACGATGGACTCTGTCTCTTTGACGATGTATTAGAATGAGTTGCATAGTTCACAAAATGTCTATATATATATCACTAAAATTTTATTATAAAAGATAAAAATCAATTACAATGAGTGGAAACTTTTACAAGTTAAAAACGACTGGAGATAGGCAAAATGTCCATATTGCTTTTAAGTATGCAACTATCAAAGCATATCATCTTCACCAATTTAAAACAAAACGCTATTGTTCAAAACTATTTGACAGTTTACATGGGCACATTTGATTAATATTTTAGCCATTATTGATTGAAATACTCTCTAGATGCATTTTCCATGGATGTAAACTGCCCGTGCTCAGTATTTCAACTCACTAATCAAGACCACACACGTATATGTACATTATTTTTTATAAATTTATAGTATAATAGCTTAGTGGTTCATAAATACCTGATCAGTTTCATCACATAACTATATTTAAAAGCACAAAACTGGCAATAATCAGGACTAAATATAGGGAATTGTAGTAAAATAAATGAATGATCAATAAGGACAGTGACCATTGGAAAAATGATAACTTAAAGTGATAGAAAAGATGAAACACTAAAAAATACTGTGACTATATAATAAATTCTGAGTAGTGAGGTATGAGTATTGAATGTTAATGAAAGATAAATGATAACTTTATTAAACTGAGAAGAAATGGATAACATTAAATATGATATAAGCTACAAGATTGTTTTGACTATAGAAATAAAAAGTTAAATTTGACATATACTTTTATTTCTAGTAAGTTTCTATAGGTACTTAAGAAGCAACTCATGTTGTCAGCTACAAATCATTAGTTTAGACACATGTTATACATAATATATATTATATAATTAATTGGTAAGGTGTAGAAAATAAGTCATAGACAGAAATAAGATTTGGGGAAATGTAAATATTAAACAGTGAGATGAAAAGAAGACAAAAACAAAGATTTAGGATGTAAAATTGTAGGAGAATGAGTGGGAAACTGGTAACCATGTAGAAAAAAATATTATATACAAAGATAAGGGATCGACGGGGATTACATTTAATTCATGTCCAATGGATGGATCAGTTAGCAAAGTACCTAAAGAGATCAGATTTAGCAGTGCAAACAGTGTTCATCATAAGTGTGATGTTAAGAAACTTTGAAAGTTAGTTCGGGAAAAATTATTGTAGCAGGTTGAACACTGAAAGAGAGAAATCAGCTAAAAATTTGGAGATGAGAGATGACAGATCTAGTACAATGCAATGAATTGTAATATAAAGGGAATTCATACATTGAACCAAGAGGTTATTTAGTAATATATGTAAACTAAAATAATGTATGTTAGAAGATGTAACCTTTTCGTTAACATGAGAAGGGTTTTAAGAAAAGGGTTCAAGGAATTAAACTGTTTAACAAAATATGAATCAACCCATATGCAGAAATTTAACTTTATAAAAAGTCATTGAATAAATTTGAGAGGTGCTGATTAAACAAATTTGGTATATCCTTCACAAAACAGGCTTATATAAGATTAATTATGTGTTCTGCCACTTAAAATATTGTACAGAAAGTTTAAAAACCTATGTAAAATGTTTTCCTAAAGACTAATTAAACTTCTTTGTACTTTTTCTTATTTGGATGTTTTCTTCAACTTCCTCTCTCCCCTAGAAACAGCATAAATTACCTAATGAAATTTCTAGTTCTCTTATAGTGTTCTACTAAGTTCTTCACATTAAAATTCTAGTAATAGATCTGTACTGAACTTGAGGACTGATAGAATCTGGAAGGTTGAATCTATGGTACACTGCTATGTCAGCAAACTTGCCATCCATTGAATAAGAACTGATAAAGAGGAAAATCAATGTGAACAGCCATAACAGTTAATCCATTCTAGTGGGTATCTCTAGAGACCTCTGGAGAATAGGTTGAATCAAAATAAGTACTAAAGTCTAGAAAGAGTATATTTATAATCTTTTGACTTATTTGTAACTTTTCAAGTACATCTTTAAAACTTGATACAGACATTTAAAATACTTTTGAATAATATATTTAATATTCCTAGTGAAGATCACTGTTATCATATCTTATGCCAATAAGATATCACTGATAGGTATTGCAATATAAAGTAAGAAATAATAGTAGAAACCTAATTTTAAATCAAATGCCCATTTAATTAAAACATACCCCTGCTCTTTTCCAATATGGTATCATCATTAGAGTTTGAAAATAACTCTAATTATTTTAAATTTTAAATTTATTTATTTTTTATTTTTTTAAAATTGTAAAAAAAATTATTGGATATTTTATTTACATTTCAGATGCAATCCCTTTTCCCCATCTCCCCCCCAGGAACTCCCTATCCGATCCCCCTTCCTCCTGCTTCTATGAAGATATGCCCCCACCCACCATCCCATACCTACCTCCCCACCCATGATATTTTATGAAATTAACAGAGTCTAACCTAAAGTACAACACATAAAAAAAGATGTTCTTATAGTGAGGAAAGTAGTTTGCAAATTCTTGGGCATGAAACTAGATCAGTTGTGAGCTGAATATACAAAACAATTTAAAGTGATTGTCATAAAACCCAGATAATGTGTGACTTGTACTTGTGACTATGCCATGATATTATTACTATCTGAATTATACCAAAATTATAGAAACATGTCCCAAATAGCAGCAAGCTTTCTTTTTCTCTCCATCTCCTCTCACTCTTCACATATATTTAAGGATCATGTATATATGCTAATGTTTATGGTGGTTATGTGAGCCTACAGTCATTACTTCTTTTTTTGTTTAAACACAGAGCTGATGAATTGGGTAGCCTGGCTAGACATTGAGTTTTGAGGATCTCTTTATCTCCTCCTAATTCAAAAACACAACTACATGTGGGTTTTAAATGAACACCAGGAATCTGATCTCAGGTCTCCATACTCAAATGGCTAACGCTTTACTGAATGTACCATCTCCTTAGTTACAATAACATACATATTTCAAACTGTCTCATAATTAAAATAAAATACCATGAAAATATTATAATGGTTGCATATAAATAAGACTACTGAGCAGTAAAATCATTGAAGATATAAAATAAGTAATACAATGAGAAAATGAATAAATCGAATTACAGGTACATTAGAGAGATGCTGTATACTTTGGTTATCAATGTTAATTGAAGAACTGCCCTACATATCTATGTTTGTTGCTGTATTACTCACAATAGCAAATATAAGGAATTAACGTGGAAGTCCATTTATGGATGAATTAAGCAAGAAAATGGAGCATGTATCTATATATGTGTGGATGTAAAAGACTAATGTTTGGCAAAAACATGTAAGTAGAATTAGTTCCTTAAAGTAAAATTAGTGGAACTGAAGCATTTTATATTGTCAGATAAAGAACAAATATTATATGTTCTCAAATTGAGAAATCCCTTATAGTTGTAATACTGATTATTAGAGTCTGAATTGGATGGAAAATGGCTAGGATAGCAGAGAGTTGGATAAGAGATACTGAAAGAGAGAAAACGGTAAGTTCTATTGTACTATGAAAGAACTGAGTGACCATAGTTATAAAGATTTTGAATTATAGAGTAATAAATAAGTGATAGTAACATTAACTATCTTTACTTTGTCAATGTGTATTCTAAATATTCAAAATACATACCATTCTCTAGAAATGTGTTAATTATAAATTAATATTTAAAATTAAGTTATGATCAAAATATTAACTATCTATATTGAATAGTTGCATGTGGTTTTCATACTGTACCTCACAAAGTAAAATATACTAATAAAAGTTCTGACTACTATTTTTTTCATTTTAATATTAAAAGATGGGGAAGTAGAAAGGAGGCAATCAACAAGAAAGTATAAATAGGAAGAATGAATACACATGAGTTTTCCAGTTCCTGTACTCATGCATCAAAATCAACTCAAGCAGATATTTTATAATATTGAAATTAATACATGTGTTGAGCACAAGGCTTTAGCTGCCCCCTCATAAAAGGTTGAGTTCAGAATCCCTGTTCATCTGAGTCATTTGTTTCTCAGCAATCAAAACATGTAACAAAGAATGAAACAAACAAAAAGAACTTTTAAAGCTATTAGTCCTGAATTCCTGAATATCTTACTAAAGTGGCAAAGAAAATCAGAACATAATTGATTTTAAAGAGGAAAAAAATACTCTTATATTGGATCCTGATGTAAAAAGCATTTTAGAAGTTTCAAAAAATTATAACCTTTCTTCAATTGCTTCCTCACATAATAATGCTTTGAAATTACTGATGAATAGATACATTCAGTGTTTTTCTCCATTATTACAAGCCAGTTATCAAGCTGTTTTTAAAAAGCCTTTTACAAATGAAGGCATGCCCAAAAATGGGTACTGTGTTTAAACAGATTGTGCATTAGAATGCTTCAAGAAAATGCTCTTGTATTTTTTGCCAAATCAATAAGGGATTTGGAATGTATAGGGTCTTTGTTTTCATTTTGTATGTAGAGAAACCCACAACATTCACAATTTCTATAACATTTAAAAATATATTATTATATAATTATCAACAACTGGTTTTTGTTCTTAAGTACATATCATTAAGAATTCTTATTTGTTACTATTTATGGATTAAATTGCCACCACAGCAATCATGTAAATCTTGTAAGACATCATTAAATATATAGTTCTTTTGAATTTACTGTAGTCTTCATTTGTAATGCAGTTGTACCTTCTTGTTAAGTCAATGCTAACAAAAACTTAAAGAGCATTACCAAAACCCAAAGAAGTAATGGATAATCTAAGTGGAATGGACCATACAAATATGGAACAAAATCATGTTTTATAAAGTTTTTTTTATTTTGTATAATAATATAATATATTTTACATGACACATAAATATGCATTTAGCAGCATGTGAAAATTTAGAAAAAGGTTGAATAGCTATGTAGAAATCTATTTATTAAATATTTTTTCTCTATAAAATTCAACATGATAGAAAGGATGTTACAACCCATGAGTATTCTCTTACTGTTCAATTTTCACATTGTTAGTGAAAAGATTTCATGATTTTAATTAGGTCACAATTTCAAGTGTTTTTTGAGCTTGAATTAACCTTAAGTAATGAAAAATTTCAATGGTAAATTTATTTCCAACTATGAATGATGTCTTCTGAATATAAACTAAGCAAAGTGATTTTACTTAATGTTATATCATCAATTTAAACTAGAGTATAAAGTATGAATAGCAAATATAATTTATGGAGTACAGATTGGATATCCTCTTAATAATCAAACAATAAATGATAATGATTATATTACAGTTATGAATGATGGTTACTACCCTTGTTGAAACTGCAATAATCACTTCTAATTAAAATCAGAATAAGTTCAAGAAAGTACCTTACAAAATAGATTTTTTTCTTAGCAATATCATTATTTGAAATTAGTATTATATTATATCAAGTATATGATTGTCTATTTTACAAATATTCTTAATTTTTATTTATTAAAATTAAGATGTTATTACATCAGTTTCTCTTCCTCTTTCCTCCCTTAATTCTCATTAACCTTAAGTAATGAAAAAATTTCAATGGTAAAGTTATTTTCAACTGTAAATGACATCTCTGAATATAAACTAAATGTATTTATATTAAAAAAGCTTACATATTATTGAAAAATCATCGTTCCTGGCAATAAATTATTAGAAATTGCATCAACAGTGATATTTTAATGCAGCAGATAAATATAAGTCGGACATGCACGGTATATACTCACTAATAAGTAGATATTAGCCCCCCTCAAAAAAAGGACAGAATACCCAAGATATAGTCTACAGAACTCAAGAAGGTTAATAAGCTGAAGGGCCCAAGTGAGGACTCCTCAGTCTCACTTGGGAGGGAGAAGAAAGCAATTACAAGGGGGGAAGGAGGGAGGGACCTGAGAGGGAAAGTGGACAGGGGTGGAGAGAAGAGTCAAACCTGAACTGGTATTGGGTGAGGGAAATGGACTGAAGCCCTGAGGGCCAGCAGAAAGAATGGAAACAGGCAACCTCAGGAATCAGGAGGTTGGGGGGACACTCCAGATTGTATCGAGACTTGGGAGGTGAGATATTCTCAAGACTCAAAAGAAGGAAGCCTAGATGAAACATCTTACAGTGGGGAAAGGGAACTTACAGAGCCCACCTACAACAGACAGACAGGGCATCAAGTGAAGGATGGGGTTGCCATTCCACAGTCAAAACTCTGACACATAATTATTTTATTTGTAAGAATTTTTTCTTTTAATTAGCTTGATCAATATGTACTTTGACATTGAACTGAAGCTTGTATAATCTTGCTGTATTTAGAACTATCAAACATTGAAAACTACCTTTTTCACTTGAGCACTATTTTTTATTGGATATTTTATTTATTTACATTTCACATGGCATCCCATTTCCTCATTTCTCCTCCCTAGAACCTCCCTATTCTATCCTCCCTCCTCCTTTTTGCTTTTATACCATTTTAATTACATGCAAGTATTAATGTCAGTTCTAAAGTTGAGGGACTATAGATACAAATAGCCAAGGAACAAGCAAGCCAATAAACACAAATAGTCAAAAACAAGTAAGGCAATAAAGAAAAATTCCATGAACTCTCCCATGATTGCTTTTTCTAAGAGCTTATCAGGAAGACCAAAATATCTGAGCCAACTTCCCTGCCCTAGCTCAAAGTTATTTTCATGTCTGAAGCCTACTTTCTTGTTCTAGCCTAAAATTTAGATTACTGTCTGAAATTACTTCTTTGTTCTAGCCTAAGATTTAGATTCCTGCCTGAAATTACTTCTTTGTTCTAGCCTAATGTCAGATTCCTACCTGAAGCCTACTTCCTTGGCCCATGTCAGATTCTTGCCAAGCAGCCCCAAAGGTTCTCTGCCTCACCCCCTTTTTTTAATTTCATTAACAAGATGGAACCTGTCTTAGGTAATTCAGACAAGAACGCCTTTCTTACCCACCATGGAATATGCATTATCAAAAGCAATGCATTTCTATCTTATGTTGGTAAGGCTCTGTTGAGGGTCATTTTAAGTTTCAAGCCATGTACTTTGGTTGCCAACATGCTGATGTTGTTAGACAAGCTTTAACATGATAGGCAGGAATAAAAGAATTCCCAGGACAAAAAAGGCTGGCTTGATCAAGCTATATATGCCATGCTTGAAGCTTGACCAAAATAAAAAAAACTGACCTAAGGCCAAGGGTAATTTTATCATTAGTATCTATCAAATCAACTCTTAGCAGAACAGCATTCCTGAAATTCTTAAGCTCACTATGTAAAGTTAAAACATCCAAAGATGAGTTAGAATTATGCCCAATCCACTGCAAGTGTCTTTAAACTTTTTCCTAATTATAATGACTACCACTGTAAGTTTTAGAACTAACATGAATCCAATGGTATTTGGCATGACATTCAAGATTCCTCCTTACTCTTAAATTCTGAACCTCCTTCCAATAATTTGAATAGGATAAAGCATATCAATCTGCTCTTCCAGATGCCTATCTAAATCCTTTTGTGTATTAAACACATTAGTAACATTTTTTGCAAAATGTTTAACAAAAGTAGCTGTCTTAACTTCTTGTGTCAAAACAATTGCAGAAGCAGTGGCGCTAGCAATTAATGTAATTTAAAGCTGTTATACCAGCAATAATCAAGCCTACTACCCTATTGCTTCTGCTTAAAGCCTGACTCATTTCTTCCAGGACTTGCAAGCTATTTTTAGAATACTAAGGTTCTGTGATACTCAGAGCAATAAAACAAAAGCTGTTTGATAGACCTCTGTAACTGATGTACTTGATTTCAAAACACTAACACAATTAGAAAGTGTATAATCAATGCAACTTACATTAAATATTGTAGAAGAAACAAAAGTAATTTTAACTTGACAATTAAAAAAAGCCTTAACACATGTGCTAACACCTGTTTGAAATACAGATCCTGCCGAACTTTATCTCTTGCTAACATAACATCATAGAGAATTGCATCTAACTTCCAAATATATCTCTGAAAATGTCCAGAACCAGATTTCCAATTGAAGACTGTTATTTCCAATATTGGATTGATTTCTAAAGCAGTCCGTAATTGAGTCAGAATAACTGGACACATTTAAGAACGATACAAGAGTTATTATAACTTCTCTTTTTGATTCTCTGTTCTTCAAGGTCTAAAAAGCTGAGGCAAAGCAGCTTGTCCCATCAGAGATATAGGTAATCAAAGGTGGGTCGGGAACATATGTCCAATACAGCTTTTCAGTCACCATTGTCAGGGCACTCAGCAAGTTCACAGGTCAGAAACATTCTTTGTCCTGGAATCAGCATGTCTCACTCACTGCTCTAACAGACACCATGCTCCTTCATCACCCTGGAGAAAAAACACAAACATGCCCTCTTTCTATTTTTTTAACCTATGTACAATAAATAGTATTTATTCAGCCTTAAAGAAAAGTGAAATCTGCATGGAAATTGATAGATGCTTTGTTGTTCATTATTAATTAAGTTATTTACTTACTTACATCCCAATAGCAACTTTCCCTCTATCCTTTCCTCATAGTCTCTTCATCTCATCTCACCATACCTCCTTTCACTCCTCCTCCCCTACTCCTCAGAAAAGGGAAGCCCTCTCGTGAATATCAACCATCCTTTTCCACAGGATTTTCCAAAATTTACTTAATATTTGGCTGTGTGTTGCTGCATCTGTTTCCATCAGTTTTAGAGTGGAGCCTCTCTGATGACAATTATCCTAGGCTCCTGTTTACAAGGATAAGAGAATATCATTATTAGTGTCAGGGATAGCTTGCTCTCATGGCATAGATCTTAAGCTGGGCCAGTCATTGGTTTGCCAGTCCCTCAAAATTTGTTGAGCATTTTTTAAATACTAATTACTATTTACAAAATTATCTTCACCATTTGCAAACTACATATGCTAGTAAAGAAGCAAAATATAAATCCCAAAATGTAAACCAATAGCAGGAGTAATAATAATCAAATTTTTCCATGTATATTCATCAAGGAAATTCATCTGCAATTCTCTTCCTTGAGTCTTTGTGTGGTTTGGGTATCAGGGTCACTGTGGCTTCATAAAATGCTTTTATTGTGTGAAAAAAATTGAGGAATATCTATATTAACTCTTCTTTGCATTTCTGCTAGAATTCAGCATTATAACCACCTGGTTCTAGAATGTTTTTTGTTGGAAGATTTTTAATACCTGTTTGTTTTTCCTTAGGTGTTCTAGGTTCTTATTAAAATACTTTAAATCTGTTTAAAAAATACATTAAAAATGTCATCCACTATGACTAAGTAGGCTTATCCTAGAGATGCAGGAATGGTTCAACATACAAAAGTTAATATTAAGGCAATCTATTCAAAGAAAGAAAGAAAAAGAATGAAAAGAAAGAAAGAAAAATAACCTAAATAATCATTAGATGCCGAAAATGGGTTTGAAAAATTCCAACACCCGTTCATCATTGAAACTCTGGAGAGATCAGTGATACAAGTGACAAATCTAAATATAATAAAGGCAATTTACACCAAGCCTATAGCTACCATCAAATTAAATGGAGAGAAACACAAATCAATTCTACTAAAATCAGGGGCACTACAAGGCTGCCTACTCTCTCCATGTCTATTTAATATAGCACTTGTTGAAATTCTAGCTAGAGCAATAAGATACCCCAGGAGACCAGAAGGATACAAATTTGAAAGAAGGAAGTCAAAATATTGTAATTCTCAAATGACATATTATATATAAATGACCGTCAAAATTCTAATAGGGATCTCTAACAGCTATTAAACCCCTTAGTAAAGTGGCTGGATATAAGATTAACTACATTAAAAAAAAACAATAGCCCTGCTGTATACAAATGACAAATGGGACTGAGAAGAAAATAACAGAAGCAACAATCTTCATAATAGCCACAATTAATATAAAATAATTTGGTATAATATCTAGTGAACTAAAATATTTTTATGACAAAAACTTCAAGGATGTGAAGAAAGAAATTAAAGACATCAGAAAATAGAAAGATTTCCCATGCTTGTGGATTCATAGAATCAACATAGTACAAAATGGTCATTCGACCAAGAACAATATACAGTTTCATTGCAATCCCTATCAAAATTACCACACAATTCTTTATATATCTTGAAAGGATAATATTCAAATTCATATGGAAAAGCAAAACTCCAGTATAGCTAAAGGTATCATGAGCAATTAAAGAACTTCCAGTAATATTATCTCCATGGTATTTACATTTTTAAAAGTCACCCTGATCAATGGAATTTAGAATTGAAGACGTAGACATAAATCCACATGCTTAAAGACACCTGAATTTTGATAAAATAGCCATAATTTATATAAAGGGAAAAAAACTTCCAAAAATGTTGCTAGTCTAACTGGATGTCAGTATGTAGAAGAATGCAAATGAATCCATATCCACTACCCTGAAAAATTCAAATACAAATAAATCAAAGACCTAAACATAAAACAAGATACATTAAAGCTGATAGAAGAGACAGTGAGGGATAGCCTTGAATGTATTGGCACAGGCATTAAGATTAACAATTAATGGCGCCTCATGAAACTAAAAATCTTCTGCAAGGCAAAGAACACCTCATGAAAAGGACAAAATGGCTGCCTGCAGAATATGTAGAATGGTATTCTTTCTTTTTTCCTTTTTTAAAACAAACTTCACATGAGATGTAGAGCTAATATCCAAAATGTATAAGAACTCAGAAATTAGACATCAGTGATCCAATTGAAAATGTCATACAGATTTAAACAGAGTTCTCAAATAGAAATATTTAAAGAGATATTCAAAATTCTCAGCCATCAGGTAAGGGCAAATAAAAACTACTTTGGGATTTCATCTTACAACTGTCAGAAAGACTAAGATCAAATAGAAAATAAGGCAAGCAAGGAAACAAAAACTATAACCAGTGACAAGTCATGCTGGAGAAGGTATGGAGCAAAGGAACATTCATTCATTGCCAGTAGAAGTGAAAACTTGAACAACCACTATGGAAATTAAAATTGAAGTTCTTTCTTGGGAACTTGCAAACTGGGACTCCATCTATCTCAAGAACCAGCTATACTACTCCTGAGTAGTTTACCTACAGGACACCCCATCCTACCACAAGGACACTGGCTCAAATATAACAGCTTTTTTCATAATAGCCAGAAAGTGCAAACAACTTAGATGTCCCTCAACTAAAGAATGAATAGAGACAAAGTGGTACATCTACACAATGACATCATGAAATTTGTATGCAAATGGAAGTAAGCAAAAATCATGGGTGTCTAAACTCAGACATAGAAAGAACAACATGGTATATACTCATTTATAAGTGAATATTAGCTATACAGTAAAGAAAAATCGTGCTTCAACCACAGACCCAGAGGAACTAAGTAATGTGGAACATTCAAGGTGGCAGGGGCTGGTGGTAGAATGCATATATCTCCCTTTGGAAGTGGAAATAGAACAGATTTCATGGATAGACTTGGGCAGGTGAGGTTGGAAACATGGGGAATCACATGAGGGAAGAGGATAGAACAAAAAAAACTGAGAGAGACAACTGGAATTGGTGTGGCATCTCAGAGATAAACTAGAAATCTAGTACAACTGAAACTCTCTGAAATCTGAGTGTAACCCTAGCTAAGACTCGTAGTAATAGGGGATATTGTGTCTCAACAGTTCATCTCCTGTAACCAGGTATTTTCCAGTGCTATGACTAGTATATCAACCCAGTCACAAACTATTGACCTAAAAGCTATCCTGCCTGTCAGATATGGTGGAGAAATGGAAGCACAGAACTTATGAGAGTGTCAAACCAATGTGTTGTCTAGTTTGAGGTCCATGTTAAACATGGGAACACATGTTGAATATTCCCTGGATAATCAGGAACTAGAGGCTAGATATTCTAGAAAAGTATGATAGAAAAAACATGAAATGATTCCTAACAGTATTCTAGATATTCTCCTATACTCACTGATTGGTTCTTAGTCCAATATTAGAGAGGCTTCTTTCTTCAGATGATGGGAACAGATAGAGAGACACACAACCAAAATTTAGGTGAAGAAAGAGCCCAAGTTGGAAGTCTTTATCAGACCCCTCCCCTTGGAACTTGTGGAACTCCAAGGAAGTTAGGTGAGAACTGTAGAAGCTAGAGTGTTCAAGGAGACCAGAAGAACAATGCCCACACAATCAACTAAGCAAGAATCATAGGTGCTTACGGAGACTGAAGTGGCAATCATGAAGGCAGTGTGCATCTTCACAATGCACTCTGCGTATATGTTGTGGTTGTTTAGCTAAGGGATTTTGTGGGATACTTAACAGTGGGAGTTGTGTGTCTCTGACTCTTTGATCTGCTCTTGGAATATTTTACCTCCTACTAGGATATCTTGTTAACCCTTGATTTGAGGGATGGTGCTTATTCTTATTGTAACCTGCTGGGCCTTGTTAGGTTGATATTTCTTGGAGGGCTGCTTGTTTCTGAGGGTAAAAAGAGGAGGAGTGGATCTGGGGATAGAATGGGTAGAAAGGGGAACTAGTGGAATAGAGGAAAGGGAAATTGGAATTGAGAAGCATTGTATGAAAGAATTAAAGAAAAAGAATAATCAAAATATTGTAGACTGACATTTTTCAATAATACATTTATTAAAAGTCTAATTAAGTGATAATAAAGTCCATCATGCTGTGCATGAAATTATAATGCATAAAACCCAAGTGAGGGTTATTTGAAGACAGAAAATTTGGTGTATTATTGTAAAAGTTCAAGCCAGACCAATCGCATTATGAAGTTGGGGAGGAGTGAGTGCCAAATCCTCTCACTAACTGAGGAATGAGATTGGTATTTGATAGCTCTTGGGATAGGGAGAGGTAGTTTTCTTTACTTGTGTGGCCTCTGGTAGATCAAGCATACATGAAACAGGTCCTCCTCCCTATAATTTGTTGAGTAACACAAATTGGACTTAATGGGAGAAAATTAATGATAAAATTCAAAGTTAAGTGTGTAGAGAACTAAGATTGATATGAGTAGAATTGGGGTAGAGTGTAATTAAGGTCAAAATTAATTGAAATCTCAAGAGAATTAATAAAATTATTACTTAAAAGTTTTTCATGCAAAGAATAGTACTAACAAAAAAAAGGATAACAATCTTATGACAACTACAAAAGAGATACAAACCAGGAGATGAAGACACAGCTCACTGTACTTACTTGCCTAGTCAATGTTCAACCTTCAGTACTAACAAAAGACAAAGAAAACAGACACAAACAGCATTTAGTGCAATGTAAAACTTCAAAGAAATAACTCAAGACAGCATATATTATATACTTCACCAATGCTAAAGCAAAGAACACTCACTCACTGTGTTCGCAGCTGTATTAGATATAGCAGTAGCTATTAAGTAGCATCATCATGGGCACTGGGTTTTGTTATGCTATTTGAAAATAGTTTCTATTCACATTTTAAGTTATAACAAAGATGAAATTAATGAATAGCTGTGAAAAGTCAATGATTCACAGTGGGTTGTTGAAAAATGATCTTTTTATATTAAATGTTATATTTATTGTAGAATTTCATATAAGTATTGTGTTTATATTGTTTCTACCTGATCCAAATTCTCCAGTGCTGTCTTATTTCCTTTCAAATTTATGATGGCTTCTCCTTTAAGTTTTAGTGTTACATATTTATGTGTGTGTGTATATATGAGTGTGTGTGTAAAACACTAACAAACACACACACAAAATACTCTATGCTAATTTATTATTTCATAAATAGTATATACATTAGTGTATAATTAGTATATTCATGTTTAGTGCTGATCATTTGAGATTGTATAACACATCAGAGACATTGTCCATTTCCTTCTCTCAAAAGTAATTGATTTTATCCGTTCATCTAGTCATGGAACCTTATGAAACTTCCCATATCAGTGATAGCATGTCAAATGATGCTGTCATGATGTATGTTTCATTTCAAGCCTCAAGGGACTGCATTCCAGCTGCATCAACTGGACTTAGACAACCCATAGTTACATACTTTCTATGTGTTGAAGTGTTGTTAATCTCTGTTACAGTCTGACTGTCTGCTGCAAAAGTAAAAATAGTGTCTCTGATGAGTTATGAAAGCTACATTTATCCATGTGTATAAGTATACACATTTAGAGTATTAGTAAAAAATTATATTGGAAATTGTCAGCAGTAGATTTTTCTTTAAGATCTATGACCTCTTCAGGCATGAGTAGTTAGCTAGATTTACAGGATTTAACATAGTAAATATTTTCATTGCTATAATGTTTAAACAAATTCATTATAATTTAGATATATGAGAAATTGACTAATACTTTATGCTCCAACGTATGCTTCGATGAATTATTTTATTAATTTTTACTCAGATTTAATCATACCATTTATCCTTCGAATGGCCTTTATTTAAAACCTACTTCTTTCTGTGATATCTACATTTTCTTGGTAGTTCCTTAAATGTAATGAAGGTAATGAATCTAATATTATACTTTTATTGTTCTACTGTGTATATAACCATTTTCTATGTCAAATCTCACTCATATACCTTTAGTAGTTTGTATTTCCATTTTCTATAAGCTAAATAAAAATCAAAGTAAGAGCCAATGAAAGCATTTTAGATAATTTCAAATCTAAGGTTTGCTATATATAATTAGTCACTCATATTTTGCCTTCAGTTTTTTTCTAATTCAGAAATGACCTTTGTAATTTTCTTAAATCTTTTTTTCTTCTTTAACATCAGATGTCAGAAATTACAACTTTTTCAAACTCTTGGAAGCAGAAGTGACATAGATAAGGACCAATGCTTCCATTCAATAACGAAAATCATATAAATCCTGGAGATAAAGTTCCAATAATTGAGTGTACTAAATATTTCTTTTGTGAAATAGTTTCAAAAATGCTGTGGTGAAGTGATCATTAAATCTAACATAGAACATAATAAACTATGCTTGCAATTTGCTTTTGTGAGTAAGCCACTTAATGACATTACACAATAGGAGCTGGGTTTACTGTTGTGGCAGAAAATAACAATGTAACTTTTACCTAAAGCTACATCTTAAAACCTAAATGACATTTCACTGAGTAATTATGGAACTGCGAAGGATAGTGTATTAAAAATGAAAAGGCTCTTGCTTCGTGTCATTGTATGTTGGAAATAAGCAACGTGTGTTTTGATTTTACAGGGGTTTATAGTTATGAGACTGTCTTGAGTCAAAGAAGAGACCTGGACTTTATTCTTTTATTGGTTATTTTATTTACATTTCAAATGTTATCCTCTTTCCCAGTTTCCCCTCCACAAACCCCCTAACCCCTTTCCCATCCCTCTTGCTTTTATGAGGACACTTGCCTACCCACCTACCCACTCTGCCTCACTGCCCTTGAATTCCCCTATTTTGGGTCACTAAGACTCCACAGGACCAAGGAGCTTCCCCTCCCACTGATGCCAGATAAGGCAAACCTCTGCTACATGTGCAGTTGGAGCCATGAGTCCCTCCATGTATACTTTTTGGCTGGTGCTTTAGTCCCTGGGAGTCCTGCAGGGTCTGCTTGGTATTGTTGTTCTTCCTATGGGGTTGCACACCCCTTCAGCTCCTTCAGTTCTTTCCCTAGCTCCTCCATTGGAGTTCTCACTCTCATTTCAGTGGTTGGCTGCAAGCATCCTCATCCGTATTGGTCAGGCTCTGGCAGAGCCTCTCAAGGGACAGCTATACCAGACTCCTGTCAGCAAGCTGTGATGCACTATAGAAATTATGATGTTGGACTTAATGCAGTTTACATTATAGTATTGCTACATGCCTATGAGGGGCAGGAAGTTGAATATGGTGGTTTCAATGAGAATAACTCCATAGGCGAATATATTTGAAAGTTTAGTTATTAGAATTGTTTGAAATGGTTAGACTGATTGAGAGATATGCAAATTGTTGGAGTAGATATGGCCTTGTTGGGAGAAGTGTGTCACTGAGAGTGGGCTTTTAAATTTAATTAGCACACATAAGGCTGTTTGTCTGTCTGTGTCTCCCTGTGTCTCTGTTTGTCTCTGTGTCCCTGTCTATTTCTGTCTGTCTCTGTTTTGTCTATCTTTGTCTGTTTCTTTCTCATTCTCTCTCTCATTCTCTCTCTCTTTCTCTCTCTGTCTCTTGCCTTCAGATCAGCATATAAAATTCTCAGTTACTTCCCATCATCCCTGTCCTTCCCATCATAATGATAATGGACTAACTAAAACTGTAAACAAGTCTCCAGTTAAATGCTTTCTTTTGTAAAAAGTTGATTTTCTTTTCTTTATTTTTAAAGTTTTTTTTATTCTTTTTGCCTTTTGTTTTGGCTATTTTATTTATTTCCATTTCAGATGTCATCCCTTTTCCCCATTTCCCCTCCCTAGAACCCGAGTGGGTTTGCAAACACACATCCACAAACTCATATCTACATTCTTGTGTGGTGAATACTTTACTAATTGTGCCATCTCTATAGCACTCTAGGGTAATTTTAATGCAAGTTTTTTAAACAGCTTTAGCATTGAAGATGAGAAAGATGATTCATTTATGCTTAGATAACAGTGATTTTAGTATTTTACACAATTAGATGCTAATGTACATTTTAAATAAATAAAATGAATAACATTACTGATCTTGTGTTACTGAAAATGAATAGAAATAGCTTTAATTTTAATAAAATCTTTGATTTAAGCACTATCATAACTTCCAACATGTCAGATGACACTAAAGACAGTATTATTTCAATTCACTATAACATCTTTCAAAGGTTAAAAATATAAATAATGTAATTATAATTGATGATGAAGTTGAATGTTTCTAATTATCAAAATTGCCTAATCAAGGATATTTCATTTCTAATTGAAAAGTCAGAAATAAAACTCTAGATGATTTCTATTCTTGAAGGTAAGTTTTGTTGTTATACTAGCTAGAATATTTTATAATTTCATACTGTATAAATAATTAAAAACAAGTTTTATACATCCTTGGATACCTATACCATTTATAATGGCTACTATCAAAAAACAGAAAGCAGATTTATGGAGTGTTAGCATATTGGTAGCTAATAAGAAATGGTGTGGCTACTATTGAAAACATTATACTAGTTCCTCAATGCTTGAAATTTCCATAGAAACCAGTACTTCATTACTATGGATATATGCAAGATGAGTCAAATCAGAAAATACCATTTGTTTACCTACTCTTGGTGTTAGCAGGATTATTTATACTAGTCATGGTCTATATAGAAAGGGCCTTAGTTTCTAGCTAAGTACGAGTAGATAAAAAGAATTTTGCATTTGTACAATGAATCATTCTGCATTGGAAGGGAAAGAAATTTTGTCACATAATAAAGCATGGTCGAATCTTGAAGGTTCTGTGCCCATTTACTTTTTTCAGTCAAAAAGCAAACCACATAAAGATGAATTCCTTGTAACTCCACTGATAGAAAATGCCTAGAGCAAAGAGGTACAAAGGGAAAAAAAGTAGAATGGTGAATTCAAGGGTAAGGGAAAGGAGAAAGTGAAGGTACTGTTTAATGGATATTAAATTCTAGGTTTGCAAGAGTGTTTTTGGAAATTATTTACAAAGCAGTGTGAAAATATTTAATACTGCTGAAGTAAAACCTTAAGTTACAAGTACTTTACCACTATCAAACATTTGAGAGTCTATCATCTTTAATCAAGTATTTAGGGAACCTTATGTTACCTTATTTCCATATTTTCAGGAAGCCATATTTCCAGTCTAGCATGACATGATGATCCATAAACAGTACAATTAGTCTTTTTTTTTTCAGAAAATGACTTTAAATACTTCTTTGTAAAGTTTTAAACAATGAGGAAAAACAAATAATGATTTGTCTTTGTATATGGTTATCTATAAGTCAAAACCATCTGTTTAGGTTGATCTCAAAAAGTAAGACCAGAAGAGGCCATGCACATAATTTCAGATCTCATGGAACAGAGGTACTAGAATTGCTGAGTTCAATGTGAGCAAGGATTGTATAGTGAGTTAGATTTCAGATAGATAGAAAGGCATGGAGGAATATGATTCTATTTTTAAAAATGCGCTTTCTACATAATTTTCAAGGAATGCATTTATTAAATAAAACGAGATCTGGTTATTGTCCTGTAAGGTATTTTTTAATTGGTTATTTTGTTTATTTACTTTTCAGATGTTATCCCCCTTCCCAGTTTCCCCTCTGAAAACCCCCATCCTTACCCCTCCTGCTGCCTCTAAAAGGGTGCTCCTCCAACTACCCACCCACTCCGTTCACACTGCTGTAGCATTCCTCTACACTGGGGCATTGAGCCTTCACAGGATCAAGGGCCTCCCTTCACATTGATGCCAGATAAGGGCATCCTCTACTACATATGCAGTTGGAGCCATGGGTCCCTCAATGTGTATTCTCTGGTTGGTCCTTTAGTCCCTGGAAGCTCAGGAGATCTGATCTCTGGATATAGTCTCTACAGGTTCTCCTCCTTTTGGGTATTTAATCTAATGTCATCCCCGCTGGGTCCTGGGAGCCTCTAGCTTTTCTGGTGTCTGAGACTTTCTGTTGGCTACCCCCAGTTCCCCATCCTCCATTGCTACATACCTCTGTTAATTTCCGGACCCTCTGTACATCTCCCCCATCTAGAATGGCTAAGATCAAAAACTCAGGTGACAGCAGATGCTGGTGAGGATGCTGTGAAAGAGGAACACTCCTCCACTGCCGGTGGGATTGCAAGCTGGTACAACCACTCTGGAATTCAGTCTGATCATTCCTCAGAAAATTATACACTGTACTACCTGAGGACCCAGCTATACCACCCTGGGCATATACCCAAATGACGCTCCAACATATAACAAGAACATATGCTCCACTATATTCATAGCAGCCTTATTTATAATAGCTAGAAGCTGGAAAGTACCCAGATGTCCTTCCACAGAGGAATGGATAAAAAAATAATGTGGCACATTTACATAATGGAGTACCACTCAGCCATTAAAATCAACGACTTCATGAAATTCTTAGGCAAATGGATGGAACTAGGAAATATCATCCTGAGTGAGGTAACACAGTCATAAAAGAACACACATGATATGTACTCACTGTTAAGTGGATATTAGGGAAAAAAAGCTTGGAATACAGATGATATGAAGCTCAAGAAGGAAGACCAAAGTGTGGATGCTTCAGTTCTACTTAAAAGAGTGAACAAAATAATCATGGGAGGTAGATGGTGGGTAGGACTTGCAAGGAAGAATGGAGAGGGGGAGAAGAAAAAAACAGGGGCACGATCAGGTGTGGTAAGGTATAATTTTAAACATCAAAAAATTACACTAAGCCCCCTTCTTCTGAATAAGAAAAAAAAAAGACAAAACAGAAATGAAGTATTTCTGAGCTGTAGGGGTGTTTATTTGATAAAATTACTAGAAGCCTAGATGAAGCTATAGTTCTTCCTTCTCCCAAATGGATCCACATTTGTCATTTGTGTATAACAAAGAGAGTGATTTCTATGTTAAAATTCAATCAACATGAAACATTGATGCCTTAGCTTAAAATGAAGAGAAAGACAATAATGGCATTAGAAGAGGTGAGAATAACACCATTATTCTCATTGACACCTTCAGTGTGTTTGCTTTAGTGAACTCTCCCACGAAAATTGGGGAAAAAATATCATCATTTTGTTCACTGTGTATGTGCGTGCATGTGTACATACAAAATACCTTAAGTCATGGATATTGACTTGTTGCCCTAATTAATCTATAATTATTTGAGATGTTTTTATCCTTTTATTTTATGTCTAATTTTACAAATTATGAATAAACTATTGTAATGTTCAAGTAAAAATGCATATGCCTCTAGCAGAATTGATTGGCACTTAGAAATATAATTAATATCAAAACAATGCCTATGTCCTTTAGCCAAAATGTTAGGTTATGTAAAGTTTAGCAATAAAATATTAGGCTTAAGGAATCTGGGAAATTCACAATGATGATTACTCAATAGGTGAATGGCATCAATGGGACTCCAATCCGAGATTTATGGTTTTAAAATAATATATATCTCATTTCATTTTGATGTACCAAATCCAATATTATGCCTAAGCAACAAGAAAATAAGATGATCAGTCAGCTGTCCTATCCACATTATTCAATGCTATGAATCAACATGACACCAACAAGGGCCCTATTTTATAGTGTTCATCTTCCCACCTTGCCCCATTCTTGAGCAATGAACATTGACCAATCAATACTCTCTCAACATAATTCATGAACATCACCTGAAGAAACAGACCTCTAATATCAGCTACTCTGGTACTGATGCAGGAGGATTGCAATAACAAGGACTGTCTCAGTTACAAAGTGAGTTCAAAGCTAACCTAGACAACTTAATGAAATGTTTTCTAGACAAAAGAAGTAAGTATAGGTCTTGCAGATGGAGCTCAGTGATAAAACAATTCTCTAGCAAGTACAAGGCCCTGTGTTTAGTTCCCAGGATCTCAAATTTACAACCACAATAATAACTGCTACTATTATTATTTATGACAGGAACTGTTCTTTTTTGTCACTTTACTGAATACTTTAGTATCACATATATCCAGCCTATTATACTAGGTGTCAGAATGACAAAGTTCACATTCAGTGGGAGGGGAAGTGTACATAAGACACTCATGTGACTATTCCACCACAATCAGGTGAATGTAATAATAATAACAATAATGAAATATCATCACAAATGCTTGAATAAGGGTTTCTCTATGTAAATGAAGTGTCAGAATTGTAATTAGGGAAAAATAAAGCCAGAAAGGACCTATCTAGCAAAAATCATTGCCTCTATAAAATAAAGAACATTTAAAGATCCCTGCTTCGTGTGAATATGTTTAATTTGTGGCACTCTTACTCCTACAAATACTGTACCCTTTTATTTCACTGATGTCAAACTCTAAGGCTGGATAGATTTCTGGAGGTTTTCAACAGAGCAAGTAATGAGAAGTAATTCTAGGCAGCCTTTTCAGACGATTTAAAAACAATAATCCTGAAAGCAAGCACCTGTGGTCTGTACTATCTCTATTCTTTCTTTCTTATTAGTACATGATGTTCTTGCTGCACAAACTCTGTCCCTGAGCTGCTTACTTGGGAACACGCTTAATGTAGCTAGGTTACGTACTTGCAGAGATTGCAAAGCTCTCAGAAAAGCATCCAGTAGTGCTTAGTGAATTGTTTTTCAGAAACATCTCTAATTTAGTAATGAATCAAATGTTTCTGACAACTGATTCAACATTAACTATAGGCAGACTAAATCAACCTCTGGATAATTCAATTTTGTTTGTCATTAGTGCTTAAATTACATTTATTACATGTATTTTTGCCAGATGAGGCACTTTCATTTCTTTCATTGTCTTTTGTGGGGTTTCTCTCCCTCTCTCTCCCTCTCCCTTTCTGTTCTGTTTCTCTCTCTCTCTCTCTCTCTCTCTCTCTCTCTCTCTCTCTCTCTCTCTCTCTCT
>NW_021604562.1:4159580-4165902 GCF_004785775.1 Grammomys surdaster | reverse complement strand
TCTCTCTCTCTCTCTCTCTCTCTCTCTCTCTCTCTCTCTCTCTCTCTGGTATGAGTGTGTGTGTGTGGTGTGTGTGTGTGTCTGTGTATGTGTGATGTGTGGTGAGTGTGTGTATGCAGTGACTTTGTTCACGTATCTGTGTAGTATGTGTGTGCAGTGAGTGTGTGTGTGTGTGTGGTGTGTGTGTGTGTAGTAAGTGTGTGTGTACACTGAGTATGTGATATGTGTTTGTGGTGTGTGTGTGGTGAGTGTGTATAGTGAGTTAATATGTGTGTGGTGTGTGTGTGGTATGTGTATATGTGTGTGTGATGAATGTGTGTGTGTGTGGTGTGTGTTGACTGTGTTTGTGTTGAGTATGGGTATGTGTGGGTATGTGTGTGGTGAGTTTGTGGTGTTTGTGTTTGGTGAGTTTGTTTATGTGTGTGTGGTTTGTGTACATGTGGTGAGTGTGTGTATATGTGTGTGATGTATATGTGATGAGCATGTGTATGTGTGTGTGTGGTGAGTGTGTGTGTGTGTGCAGTGAGTTTGTTTACGTATGCGTGTGTGTGTGTGGTGTATGTGTGTGATGAGTGTATGTATGTCTGTGTTTGGTGAGTGTGTGTGTGTTCAGTGAGTTTGTTTATGTGTGTATTGTGTGTGAATATGTGGTGCGTGTGTGTGTGTATGTGTGTGTAGTGAGTGTAAGTGTATTGTTGTGTGTTTGCAGTGAGTGTATGTATGTGTGTGTGTGGTATGTGTAGTGTGTTTGTTTATGAGTGTGTGTGTAGTATCTGTGTGTGATGTGTATGTGGTGTGTGAATGTGTGTGTGTGGTGAATGTTGAGTGTGTGTGTCTCAAGAGTGTGCATGTGTGTGGTGAGTGTATGTGTGTATATATACATATATATATATATGTGTGTGTGTGCGTGTGTGCGTGTGTGTGTGTGTCTGTGTGTCTGTGTGTTTATGGTGTTAACACAGTGAATGTGCATTGTATACGTGCATGAGTGTTCTGTGGCATGCTAATGTATGTGGAGGCCAGAGCAAGATATTTGGTGACTTCCTCTATTGCTGTCTATTGCTTATAATCAGAGCCTAGTCTTTTTGGATAGGCTGACCAGTATGATTTTAGGACCTATCTATTTCTGACCACAAACACACACACACACACACACACACACACACACACCCGCCAGCTACAGAATTAACACAATCAACCATGTACCTGGATTTTTCTATAAATGCTAAGGTTCCAAAGGCAAATCCTCATATATGTGGAACAGAATTTTTATGCATTCAGCCATCACCTCAGCCCCTCAGTGGGTATGTCTATTCCAAAAATCTTTTCTTCCAATTCAAAAACCAAACAAACAAGAAAACAGAATTTAATTCATTTCGAAGGGTAAAACAGAAGAGCATAAACATTTAAGTCAGAAAAATGCTTACATAAGGAAATAAATGAGTGGTTATGGAGAATTTTTCACACAGCAATGCTAGGTAACTCGTACATGTTTATATTTCATTTTAGAATTGAAGTGAACTGTGGGAAAAGGGTGAGAGGTTCATAAATGCCCATATGTCATTGAGAGGCTATTGACAACTGAGGACTGGGGGAATGGAGAGTCAGTTTTCTTCAGGGCTGAGGCTTCTAGTAAGTGGCTTATGCTTTAGTAGCAGTTGTTCTCACCCTTCCTAATCGTGTGACTGTTTAATACAGTTCCTCATGTGGTGCTGACCCCCAACCATAAAATTATTTAATTGCTACTTCATAACTGCTATTTTGCTACTATTATGAACAGTAATGTAAATATGTGCTATGCGATCCTCCCCCGTCCCCCCTCCGCCCTCCCCAGCAAAGAGCAAAGAGGTTGCAACCCACAGGTTCAGACCCATTGTTCCAGTGGATGTTCTAACACCCTGGTACTTACTGGCAGGATTAAATACATTCAGTTGGATAAAATTTGAGGACGTGAAGTTTATAAGGAAACACAGTAAGTATTATTTCTAATTCTGGAAAGAGTTGGAGGGGATTTGATCAAGATATGTTATATATATATATATATATATATATATATATAAAAAATTCTCAAAGATTATATGTATCTGTATATATATATGTATATATTAAAATTCTGACTAAGTTTAGGCATGCAGTAGACCACTTAATATTAGAATTTAACATATTTTTAAGATAGGAATACAATCACAATTAGGCTATTTAGTTATTAAAACTCAGTGAAGACACCTGATTGTCTTCAAAAAGAACCCTTACAGTATAAACCGATAAACTGAAAGTGATTTAGTGATGATATGATCAAGTCAGAGAAAAAGCCACACTAAAGCTTTGCCTTCTCTGCTTTATCTAAAATCTCATCCAATATGGAAGGATTTTTTTCCTGAATTTCCCAATTTATATAAATTGCTCCCCTAAACCCCCTCCTGCTCATATGAAAACAGGCAGCTTACAGTTTAATTTTTGCAACAAATACATTTTTAAATTAAAAAACCATATAAGCAAAAAATCAAATTTATCTCTGATAAAAATAAACCAAACATTTTAAAGAGATCCTCAAATCTCTTTTTTTCATTTTAAAGGATTAATATCCTGTTATATATGAAATATAAATATTTGTTCATCTTTTAAGTATCATATATTACCTCATTTATGAATAGACACAAGATCTGTAAATGAATTAGGGAAATTTTAAAGAAAAACAGAGGTGGGGAACACAGAACAAGGTTCTTTATTATGCAACACCAAATATTTATTACAATTTGAAGTGCAGGTTTCCATTGGCAAAAGAAAAATCATCAAATAATCACTGATTGCCTTTGTTTGGCCTTAGTATACAAATAAAGAAAGAAAAAATGGCAGTTTATAATCTCTGCTCTTAAATCATTTGCAGCAGAGATGGAAACATACATGCATGCAAGGAAATGCACAGATAAGTTGCAAAACTTTGTAATTCTATGAAATAGACCTGCATAATCTTTATAAACAAAAAGTCTGACCACTGTGTATTCTTGACTCACCTTTTGATCCTTTTAACAATTTAGGTTTAGTACTGAACAACACGTAGTGTATCAACACCAATGCAAAATACATGTTTGATGTTTAAGAAAAAGGAAACATGACCCAGTACCAATCCAGCGTTAACACATCCTAGCCAGCTTTGAGCAAGGCCTGGCTCCTTTCTCATTTTCTGTCTTCTCACCTAGGGAGAAAACTAATACATCTGCACAGCGTCCCATTATCTCTATTTATCTGAACTACAAAGTCCTTTAATCATACCTATCCTTTTAATCCCCAGCTCCTTGATCCTGCATTGTCACAATCCCATATTATCACATTTAAAGGCATAAAACCAGAGGTTTTAGTAGCATATCTATTCTACTTTAAGTATGAATCTTTCAAGTTCACAAAATAAAACATTTGGAGCTTACAAAGAGGGGGAGTTTCTCTCACAGTGAGCTAGATGGGCTCATACTTTTTCCTTTTGCACTTTTTTCTTCCAACTGAACTCATAAGCAGATTTTGAAAGTTTAAAATATGCTCAAATATAACATTTGGTATTAAAAATAGCAACAGCAAAAATATCCAGTCTATACCTTAGAGCAGTGTATTTTCTGCCCCGTCTGCCATACATTCTACATTTATGTACTTAATATCCCTGCATCGAATGATGGCACTGAAACTCTGTGAAAGTTACTCAAATGACAGCATTCAAATCTATCCACAAGTCTTGATAGTACTAAGGCAAGAAGTGAAAACAAGTACATTCTTTGATCAATATGAAGACAGAGCGTTGAAAGTAAAATAAGGCTTGAAAGAAAAAGACTGATTTTTGGATTAATCTTCAACACTCAAATGAGCAGAATACTTGAATACCTAAACCATCCCCATCAGCTGAGATTTCGTTATAAACACAAGATTCTATGACAATTATTTCCACATAATAAACTTTTTAGAAAAGTGAGTTTTGCACCAACAACATACAAACTATATACATACACCATGATCACAATTCATGAGTGACATATTTCCAAAAGTAGGCAAACTGGAACATGGAATGTTTTTTTTTACACAATTGGAACAACACTACAAAACTATGGTTAGTGCTCCAGAACAGATGTGCAAACTCTGTTTATTAGAAAATATTCTTAATATATCACACGTGATGAAAACTAAAAATAATAGCTTTAAAACTGCTAATATTATTAACACAACACTTATACAATTCTAACGTCATAACAGGATTTTCTTCCATAATAGACTACATGGATCACTCACTCAAAAACAACACAGCTAAGAATTAGTGGAAAGTATACGCATGGAAAGTCCAAAGAACGGTGGGGAGGTCCAGAAAATTCTCAAAGCCAACTTCTGAGGGTTCCATCTCGTTCTCTCTGCTGAGAAGCACACTGGATACTCTAGGCCAGTTCAACCTGGACAAAAAGAAGAAAAAAAAAACAGAAAAAGACAAGAGTTAAAACAGCATGTGCAACATGATGTACGATTAGATTGATCTAAAAGATAAAATCCATACTTTGAGAAGGAGTCGTGTCACCCTTAGCTCCAGAGGCCTGCGTAGTTGCCATGGAGGCCTGAGGCCAGTGGTCCCCCACCTACGAAGAGCTTCATCTCTGGCCAGTTGTAGCAGTGAGTGTAGAGCGCGTTGGGGAAATCTTCGACACCAGCAACATAATTCTCTAGGAGATCATCCTGGTTGATCCAGCCGCTGCCACAGGTGAGCTTGAGCTTCCTTCCAGAGGGCACAGGAAACATGTCTGGATTGGCTGCGGATCTTTCCTCAAGGAACTTCTGGGCACGGATGTCATAGAAGAGCAGAGAACCGTGGCCTGTTCCCACAGTGACGATGTGCTGGTGGACACTCAGAGAACGCACGCCAGTGCCTCCCTCTCTGGAGCACAGTGGCGGGATGTTCTGCTGGCCTTGGCGGAGATCCAGGAATGAAACGTGAGACTGGGAACCCACAGCATAAAGGGAAAACTCATCACAGTAGGTGAGACACACGTTCTCACGGCAGTAAGGCAGCCTCAGGGACAGGAGCCTGGACAGGGAGCTTCGGGCTTTCCACAGGTGGAAGTAGCCATCCAGGGACACAGCTCCCAGCTCCTGGTTTTTGTTGCTGAAGGCGAGTGCTCGCACTTTGCGGTTACCTGGATTAGTAGTGGCTTTGGGGATGGCCTCCATATCTGTAGGACTGATGTGGGCATACACAGGAAGCCCTGCATCCTTGTGCCAAGCAATGCTGCCATTGAACATGTCAGGATCTACCTTCCAAAGCGCCACAGTACCGTCACGGGAACCACTCACAGCCACAGTGTCACTCATCCACGCAATGGCAAAGATCCAGTCCCTGTGGCCTTGGCAATCTCCTAGGCACACCGGATCCAGAGTGGGCAATTGGTAGATTGCCAGGCTGTTGGGGTTTTCACCTCCAGTGGCCAAGAGGGTCTTGGAGGGATTCAGCTCCACAGCATGAATGCCACAGGAGGGTGGGCCACGAGACAGGTCGGGCACCCTGTCGCGCATCAGAGGAATGCGCATGATGTGGTCGGTCTTGACATCAACCACAAAGAGCGTGTTGCACTTGGTGCCACACACCACCTGCCTGGCATTGAGCCACTGCGATGCGAACACCTTGTTGAGGGGGCCTAGGGTCAGCTGGCGCTCTCTCAGCAGCTCGGGCAGCCTGAGTACCCCGTAGCTGCGCAGATCGCCCTCGAAGCCTGCGAGCCCCGGGTGGCCATCAGCGCCCAGCGCGCGGCCCTTCAGGTAGTTCACCATAGAGAGGTGAGCTACGGGCCGCCGCGGCCTCTTGGTCAGCAGCAAGGACCCCTCTGCGTTGCCCTCCCCAGCTGTCGCCATCGCTTCTGCGGGGCCTGGCGATGAAGAAGTCCCGGCGCCCTGATCGACCTCGGCGGCTTTCCGCTTCCTGCTACCTGTTTGCTGCGGGCCCATGGTGGGCGGCGAGCGGTTGGAGGGCCCTGCGGGCTGCGGCGTCTCCTGCTCTGCGGGAGAGGGCTGCGTCTGCGAGTCGGCCTGACGCATGATATCACCGGGAGCTGGAGGCTAGGGGGCTAGGGAGAGGGCGATCGACCGATCAGCGGGGAGCCTACCGAGTCCGGAGAGCCTTGGCGGCAAAGGAGGTGGTGGCAAGGCAAAGGAGGTGGTGGCGGCGTGACCCGGCGAACAACGCGAGGTCGGGCGGAAAGAGCCGAGCGAGCTCGGGAGGATCGGCGCAGGGGCAGAAGGTGCGGCTAGAGAGAGAGAGAGAGAGAGAGAGAGAGAGAGAGAGAGAGAGAGAGAGAGAGAG
>NW_021604562.1:4155697-4159570 GCF_004785775.1 Grammomys surdaster | reverse complement strand
GAGAGAGAGAGAGAGAGAGAGAGAGAGAGAGAGAGAGAGAGAGAGAGGAGACTCTGCTGCCAGCAAGCTCAGGAGTGTCGACTTCTGGGCCTAGAGCGACAAGTCCGTGGAGGATAAAGACTAGGGGCGGGAGGGGGAGGCTCTGAGGGTGGTGTTGGAAGAGGGGGCGGGACGCGATGACTATAAATGACAGATGTGATGGGAGGTGTGCAAGGGTGAGCTTTAGGGCTTGAGAGATCAAGGCAAGAGTAGGGACCTCATGCCCAACCAGACGGGGGTGGTAGATAGTATTAAAGCCTACAAGGTGTAAGAGGGATACAAAAGCACAAAAGGAGCTTGGAGGGGCAGGGAGACATTACTGTAGGGTTAGTGGTCCAGCATACCCCCAGGATCCAACAAGTCAAACTGAGCCACCCCGCACCACAGCAGTCAAATACTCTTCATATTCCTACTAAAGTCTGAAACCCAGCATGATCAATCTTGGGAGGAGGCAGCGCCTTTATCATTATTCCCTGTGGGAGAAAAAAACAAAAACAAAAACAAACAAACAAACAAACAAATAAACAAAACATGTGCTTGCTTGTTGTAATCCAGGGAGACTCTTCACTGAGATAACTTGGCAGAAACCAAAATTGTTTGAAAATGACAGTTTTCTCTTGAACAGCCCTTTGGCTGATGGCAGTTCATTTTCAAGGAATCATTTTTTTTTTCGTTGTCCTCAAATTAAATGTCCTGTGCTGTTGTAACAGCATCATTTGAAGGGACCATATCAAATGATAGATCACTGGGTCTCAGATTCTGCCTGCCCATGATTATGTCCAGGACTTGTTGGTAGACAAGGAGGAAGTGAAGCTTAGTGCTTTGGAGATCTCTTTTAGCTCAGAAAATTAAAGGAATAGGATAGAACACTGCAACTGAAGAGCTGGGGACAAAAGTTCCCATTGTCAGTTCCAGAGGCCCATGACCTTAGATAGAACACTCTGAATCCTTGGGATAGGAATGTAAAGGATGACCAGGAGTTTTATGCACAGATGGAGAGATAAAGAGAATTTTCTAGAAGCAATAAAACATGTTGTTGTCTTTTGTTTGTTTTCATTATTTTTTTTTATTGGATGTTTTATTTACATTTCATATGTTGTCCCCTTACCCCATCCCCCACCCACCCAGGAACCCCCAATCCCCTCACCCCTCCTCCTTCTTCTTTGTGGATGTAACCTCTATCTACCCCCCCACTCCCACCTCCCCACCCTCAAAACTCCCACCCCCTGGGGCGTCCAGCCTTCATGAGGTCAAGGATCTCATCTTCCACCTGTGCCCAGCAGGGCCCTCCACTCTTCTATATTCAGCTAAAGCCCTGGATCCCTCCATAAGTGCTCCCAGGCTGGTGGTTTAGACCCTGGGAGCTGTGGTTGGTTGGTATTGTTGCTCTCCTCATGGGGCCACAAATCCTTTCAGCTCCTTCAGTCTTCACTCTAACTCCTCCATTGAGAACCCCATGATCACTTCAATGGCTAGTTGTGAGCATCTGCCTTTGAATATGTCAGACTCTTGAAGACCTCTGAGGAGACATCCATATCAGGCTCTTATCAGCATGCACTTCCTGACTTCCACATCAGCATCTACCTTTGGTGACTGCACATGGGATGGATACTCAGGTGGAAAGGTCTTCAGACGGCCCCTCCTTCAGTTTTTGTCCCTCGCTTTGTCTCCATATTTGCTCCCTTGAGTATTTTGTTGCTCCTTCTAAGAAGGACCGAATCACCCCCACTTGGTCTTCATTCTTTATGGACTTCATGTGGCCTGTGAGTTGCATCTTGGGCATTTCAAGGTTCTGGGCTAATATCCAATAATCAGTGAGTGAATACCATGTGTGTTCTTTTGTGATTGGCTTACCTCACTCAGGATGATAATTTCTAGTTCCATCCATTTACCTAGGAACCTCTCAAATTCATTGTTTTTAATAGCTGAGTAATACTCCATTGTGTAAATATACCACATTTTTTGAATCCATTCCTCAGTTGAAGGACATCTGGGTTCTTTCCAGCTCCTGGCTATTATAAATAAGGCTGCTATGAACATAGTTGAGCATATGTCCTTATTATATGTTCGAGCATCTTCTGGGTATATGCCTAGGAGTGGTATAGCTGGATCCTCGGGTAATGCTATGTCCAATTTTCTGAGGAACCGCCAGACTGATTTCCAAAGTGGTTGCACCATCTTGCAGTCCCACCAACAATGGAGGAGTGTTCCTCTTTCTCCACACCCTCGCCAGCATCTACTATCACCTGAGTTTTTAATCTTAGCCATTCTGACTGGTGTGAGATGGAATCTCAGGGTTGTTTTGATTTGCATTTCCCTGACGACTAAGGATGCCGAGCATTTCTTTAGGTGCTTCTCGGCCATTCGAGTTTCTTCTGTTGAAAATTCTTTGTTAAGCTCTATACCCCATTTTTTAATAGGGTAATTTGGTTGTCTGGAGTCTAATTTCTTGAGTTCTTTGTATATATTGGATATTAGCCCTCTATCAGATGAAGGATTGGTAAAGATCTTTTCCCAATTTGTTGGTTGTCGTTTTGTCCTATTGACAGTGTCCTTTGCCTTACAGAAACTTTGCAATTTTATGAAGTCCCATTTGTCAATTCTCGATCTTAGAGCATATGCCATTGGAGTTCTGTTCAGGAACTTTTCCCCTGTGCCCAAGTATTCGAGGCTTTTCCCCATCTTCTCTTCTATTAGTTTCAGTGTATCTGGTTTTATGTGGAGGTCCTTTATCCACTTAGATTTGAGCTTTGTACAAGGGGATAAGAATGGATCAATTTTCATTCTTCTACATGTTGTCCTCCAGTTGAACCAGCACCATTTGTTGAAAATGCTGTCCTTTTTCCACTGGACAGTTTTAGCTCCTTTGTCAAAGATCAAGTGACCATAGGAGTGTGGGTTCATTTCTGGGTCTTCAATTCTATTCCATTGATCTTCCTGTCTGTCTCTGTACCAATACCAGGTAGTTTTTATCACTATTGCTCTGTAGTACAGCTTGAGGTCAAGGATGGTGATTCCTCCCGAAGTTCTTTTATTGTTGAGAATAGTTTTCGCTATCCTGGGTTTTTTGTTATTCCATACGAATTTGAGAATTTCCTTTTCTAATTCTGTGAAGAATTGAGTTGGGATTTTAATGGGGATTGCATTGAATCTGTAGATTGCTTTTGGCAAGATGGCCATTTTTATTATATTAATCCTGCCAATCCATGAGCATGGGAGATCTTTCCATCTTCTGAGATCTTCTTCAATTTCTTTCTTCAGAGACTTGAAGTTCTTGTCATACAGGTCTTTCACTTGCTTGGTTAGATTCACACCAAGGTATTTTATATTATTTGCAACTATTGTGAAGGGTGTCATTTCCCTAATTTCTTTTTCAGTCTGTTTATCTTTCATGTAGAGGAAGGCTACTGATTTGTTTGAGTTGATTTTATAACCAGCCACTTTGCTGAAGTTGTTTATCAGGTTTAGGAGTTCTCTGGTGGAAGTTTGGGGGTCACTTAAGTATACTATCATATCATCTGCAAATAGCGATATTTTGACTTCTTCCTTTCCTATTTGTATCCCTTTGACTTCTTTTTGTTGTCTAATTGCTCTGGCTAAGACTTCCAGTACTATATTGAATAGGTAGGGGGAGAGTGGGCAGCCTTGTCTAGTCCCTGATCTTAGTGGGATTGCTTCAAGTTTCTCTCCATTTAGCTTGATGTTGGCTACTGGTTTGCTGTAAATTGCTTTTACTATGTTTAGGTAGGGGCCTTGAATTCCTGATCTTTCCAAGACTTTTATCAAGAAGGGATGTTGAATTTTGTCAAATGCTTTCTCAGCATCTAGTGAGAT
>NW_021604562.1:4147870-4150697 GCF_004785775.1 Grammomys surdaster | reverse complement strand
GTTTCTATTTGGTTGATTTCAGCCCTGAGTTTGATTATTTCCTGCCTTCTACTCCTCCTGGGTGTATTTGCTTCTTTTTGTTCTAGGGCTTTTAGTTGTGCAGTCAACTTGTTAGTGTGTGCTCTTTCCAGTTTCTTTTTGTAGGCATTTAGAGCTATGAGTTTTCCTCTTAGCACTGCCTTCATGGAGTCCCACAAGTTTTGGTATGATGTGTCCTCATTTTCATTGAATTCTAAAAAGTCTTTAATTTCTTTCTTTATTTCTTCCTTGACCAAGTCATCATTGAGTAGAGAGTTGTTCAGTTTCCATGTGCACATGGGTTTTCCATTGGTTTTGTCATTATTAAAGACCAGTCTTATTCCATGGTGATCTGATAAGATGCAAGGGATTATTTCAATCTTTTTGTATCTGTAGAGGCTTGTTTTGTGACCAATTATATGGTCTATTTTGGAGAAGGTACCATGAGGTGCTGAGAAAAAGGTATATTCTTTTGTTTTAGGATGAAATGTTCTATAGATGTCTGTTAAGTCCATTTGGTTCATAACTTCTGTTAATTTCAAAGTGTCTCTGTTAAGTTTCTGTTTCCATGATCTGTCCATTGCTGACAGTGGGGTGTTGAAATCCCCCACTATTATTGTGTGAGGTGTAATGTGTGTTTTGAGCTTTAGTAAAGTTTCTTTTATGTATGTAGGTCCCCTTGCATTTGGAGCATAGATGTTCAGAATTGAGAGTTCACCTTGGTAGGTTTTTCCTTTGATGAGTATGAAGTGTCCTTCCTTATCTTTTTTGATTAATTTTGGATGAAAGTCGATTTTATTTGATATTAGAATGGCTACTCCAGCTTGTTTCTTGGGACCATTGGCTTGAAAAATTGTTTTCCACCCTTTTATTCTGAGGTAGTGTCTGTCTTTGTCACTGAGGTGCGTTTCTTGTATGCAGCAAAATTCTGGGTCTTGTTTGTGTATCCAGTCTGATAGTCTGCGTCTTTTTATTGGGGAATTGAGACCATTGATGTTAAGAGATATTAAGGAAAAATGATTGTTGCTTCCTGTTATTTTTGTTATTAGAGGTAAAGTTATGTTTGTATCTTCTTTTGGGGTTGTTGGAAGATTACTTCCTTGCTTTTTCTAGGTTGTAGTTTCCCTCCTTGTGTTGGCGTTTTCCATCCATTATCCTTTGAAGTGCTGGGTTTGTGGGAAGATATTGTGCAAATTTGGTTTTGTCATGGAATATCTTGGTTTCACCATCTATATTGATTGAGAGTTTTGCTGGGTATAGTAATCTGGGCTGGCAATTGTGTTCTCTTAGGGTCTGTATGATGTCCGTCCAGGCTCTTCTGGCTTTTATAGTCTCTGGTGAGAAGTCTGGTGTAATTCTTATAGGTCTGCCTTTATATGTTACTTGACCTTTTTCCCTTACTGCTTTTAGTATTTTTTCTTTGTTTTGTGCATCTGATGTTTTGATTATTATGTGACGGGAGGTATTTCTTTTCTGGTCTAGTCTATTTGGTGTTCTGTAGGCTTCTTGTATGTTTATGGGCATCTTGTTCTTTAGGTTAGGGAAATTTTCCTCAATGATTTTGTTGAAGATATTTACTGGCCCTTTAAGTTGGGAATCTTCATTCTCATCTATACCTATTATCCTTAGGTTTGGTCTTCTCATTGTGTCCTGGATTTCCTGGATGTTTTGAGTTAGGAGTTTTTTGCGTTTTTCATTTTCTTTGACAACTGTGTCAATATTTTCCACCGTATCTTCTGCATTTGAGATTCTCTCTTCTATCTCTTGTATTCGGTTGGTGATGCTTGCATCTGTGACTCCTGATCTCTTTCTTAGGTTTTCTATCTCCATGGTTGTCTCCCTTTGAACTTTCTTTATTGTTTCTATTTCCAGTTTCAGATCCTGAATATTTTTGTTTAATTCCTTCTTTGTGTTTTCTTGCATTTCTTTAAGGGATTTCTGTGATTCCTCTTTAAGGGCTTCTATCTGTTTACTTGTACTCTCCTGTATTTCTTTAAGGGAGTTACTTAATTCCTTCTTATAATCCTCTATCATCATCATGAGAAGTGATTTTAATTCTGAATCCTGCTTTTCAGGTGTGAAGGGGTGTTCAGGGCTTGCTATATTGGGAGAACTGGGCACTGGTGATGCCAAGAAACTTTGGTTTCTGTTGCTTATGTTCTTGCGCTTGCCTTTCGCCATCTGGGTAACTCTAGTGGTACCTGCCTTCACTGTGTAAGATTGGAATCTGTATTTCCAGTTATCTTGCTTATTGCAGAACTCCTCGGAGTCCAGAGGTCTCTGTGGTCTTATGCCCCTAATCTCCCGGGTGGAAGAACTCCTGGGACTCAGGCCACCTCTTGGATCTGGTAATCCTTCTGTTCTGAGTGCAGTGGCTCCTCAGCTGCTCTGAGTGCAGTGGGTTCTCGATGACTCAGGATTCAGTTTCAGCTGCTCTGAGTGCAGTGGCTCCTAGATGACTCAGGATTCAGTTTCTCCACAGGACAGGAGCAGACCAACTCTGTGTCAGCTGCTCTGAGTGCAGTGGCTCCAGCTGCTCTGAGTGCAGTGGGTCCCTGATGACTCAGAATTCAGTTTCAGCTGCTCTGACTGTAGTGGCTTCTCGATGACTCAGGATTCAGTTTCTCCACAGGACAGGAGCAGACCTACTCTGTGTCTGCTCCAGTCCCAGGGACCAGGCAGGGGCCGAAGGGACGTGGAATTCCAGAGGGGCGGGGTTTGGGTAGCTGCTGTGCCCTGGATGTCCCTGGCTCCCAGATGTATTTCTGGGGCTTAGGGAGTGAGATGGAGTTCTTACCAGCTGCTCTGA
>NW_021604562.1:4126951-4147860 GCF_004785775.1 Grammomys surdaster | reverse complement strand
CAGTTTCTCCACAGGACAGGAGCAGACCGACTCTGTGTCTGCTCCAGCCCAGAGGACCAGGCAGGGGCCAAAGGCTGTTTTCATTATTTTTTACGCTTTAAGATATCACATACCATGACAGATCTATACTCGGTCGCTAAGTAACACTGACTTTAATTAGCCAGGGATACACTGCATAGAGGCTAGTGCCTGATACTGATTCTAAATATATCATAATCCTCCTCCACAGAAGTAGTTTGTTGATTACTGGGTGTGGCATGAATTCATATATTCTGACTAATCATAGTGTACTATAAGAACACTGTCATGGTGTTTTCTCCCTAAACATACCATCACATTTTGCTGATTTTATTTCTAGTACATTTTGCACCTTCACTTCGTATGAATTCCAAGTACAAGCTATGAGTCTTTCTTTCTCATCATCCCAGTCTATCTTTCCCATATTTGTACTCCCCAGGACTAGAGTTCTGACCCTTTCCCCTGTTATCCATTTTATGGAAGACATGGTGAAATCAGTGTTTTCAATGAGAAACAATAGGTAAGCGTCTCATGGAGGAGGCTCAGAGACTCAATTTTCTTTCCGCTGGTAGAAATGAGATTGAATAAGAAAAATATCAAACTATGTCAACAGGCACAAAGTCTGTGTATGAATAACTCATGGAATTTAGTGTTCTTCAAGCTCACAGCAGCAATATCATAAGTTGACACCCAACCTTGGATAGAACCCTAAATATTTTGATTCAGGTGACATGAAACATTCTTTCAGAAAAGCTCATGTATGCTCTTTTTCACTCCAGTGGAAGCAGGATATTTAGGAGATCACACTTTACCGTGTGCCTCAGTGTTGCTACTAAAGTGGAAGCTTTCCAGGTGAATACTGTGAAAGACTTCACAAACAAGCAGTAGTATAATGGTCTAAGTAAGGGAATTCTAGCTATAGGATATTAAGGGTACAGAGCACATTTCAAGTTATTATTCATCTTACAATTTACAAGGCTAGCACACTATCAGTCATTATTACAGGACATTGTAATTCTTATCCTGTTTAAATATTTCCTATAATCCCCATTGTATGCACCAAGAAATCTAGACTTGGAAAGATTCTAATTTTGACTGAAATCAATGACTTGTTAACTGGACTAAAGTAGGCTGAGTGCATGTTTCATGTTCTTATTAAATTCATTGGGGTTGGGGAAATAAATGAAAATGGATTCCAGTGACAGAAATTTCAAAATGATAGGGCACTGGGAAGAGATATTTGTAAAAGTTGAATGGCAGGGGTAGAAGCATTATGAGAAGCTTTTATGGACTCGCAGACTTACTCTGATGCCATTGGTAATGCCCTTCCAGAACAGCAGCTAACCAGACTAAAAGGGACTATTATAGATCATTCTGTGATCATCTAGTAGAACAAACAGTGGGAGTATACTCATAAAACAAGAAGAAATACAGAGCACATCTGTCTTTTTCTTAAGGACTTGTAAGCTCCAAATGTCTAATAAAAATCCCATAGATAGAAGATGGAATACTTTAAATTTTAGATATTTGACTTTCTGCCAGCAGATATTTTCAGATTAAACTCCACATCCGTTGGCTTGGAAGTTAAAAAAAAAAATCGACTGTGAAGAATCTTCTCTCCTTTCCCTAGTAAGGTAGTGTTCAGAAAAAAATAAGATGACTTCTGTTCTGTGGGGTATGGTATAGTACAGATGATAAAGTGGTAACCTTTGAGATGTTTAATATCATTTCACAGGTCATAATATAATGTTCTCATGTAGCAGTTCACTCTAGAGACAGAAAGTATTACAAATGTCCAAACTATTGAAATATAGGAGCGGGAATTTTCAGTTCTTTCTTTTAAAGCAAAAACAAAAATATGTTCTCATAAAAATCCTCTACATAACACAACTGACAAATAATAGAAGTATGTTCATGATAGGGGAACATTAAATGGATACTGAACCTTGTTATTAGAAGAACGTTAAGGTACTGAATTTCCCCCTGACCTTACCATTTCACATATGTCCTGTGCAGAAAACAACAGAAGCCTCCGACCTAGAAACCTTCACGAGTGCAGGTGATAAAATCTCTAAGAAGACCTGTATTTTTCTAGGCAACGGGTCTGGGAAACTGTGAGGCTAACAATAGCAAACTTTTTATGGTAATATATATCCTACTCCAACCAGACATCAAGACGCTCTACCTTATCTCATTCTTTACACACAAATACTGTGGCGCCAAGTGGGAAGCTGATAACCTATTGTCTCAGAGGAAGGAACTAAAGTTATAGTCTCTTAAGCAGGGCTAATGTTAGTATGGTCCAATATTGAACTAAGCCTACACCTATATTTAATCAAGAGAAAGATTTAATAATACCTCTTGAAAAATGTTTATTACCCAAATATGTTGCTATCCTCTTTAATTGTGGTAGGAAGACTCGGTGAGAAGATGAACTTCCACTCAGCCTTGTATCAATGATACTTAATGAATCACTGACAAAGTGAGCTATCAGCATATTAATCTCAGCCATCCCTGGTAGCCGCAGAGAACTGGACTTCCATATCTAGTCAATGCAAAAAATGACTGAATGAAGATGTGGGTAGCGGGGCTACTCTTTACCCCTCAAGAAACAGTGATGTTCCTACAAGTAGAAATTCAGGAAACTGAATGAATGAAAGGAATATGGTTCTTTAACATTAATTACATTCTTAAAAACCTTAAGATAATATTTATAAGGCACCAGTGTTTTCAAGTAGATAAGGAACATTCAGAAAAATAAATCATATTAGGTTGGAAAAAAACATAAGCTCTCTAAATATTAAGTACATATAGTGTTTTATAAAACTTATGAAATTAGATAAGAGAATAATAATAAATTTTAAAGGAATATTTTCTAATACTAAAGAACAAACTAAATGTTTCATGGGTAAGAAAAATCTCAAATCCTTGAGAACAATGCATAGAAAGGGTAAAGAGGAAAACAGAATCTATCGAAACTCAAAATTCCCAAGGATTTGACACTCCACTAATAAAAGATCATGAATAATCTTAAATTTTCATTTAAATAAAGGCAATATTAGCACAAAGTAAGCAGTGGAAAATAATAAAGATTGAAGTAGAAATGAAATAAGATGAAGGTTACAAGGCAAGGCAATGATAACAATACAAAGCATCCTTTAAAATTCCTAAATATACTTATCCACACCTCTTAAGCCTGATAGAAAGGAAGAGGTGTAGTAGAAAGCATAACTATGGCCAAGTAGACTTCAGAGATATGGTAAAAGACTGTTATAAGCAATCTTAGATACATGAGTAAAACAAACAAGGTAAATGGACTGCTTCCCCAAAGGTGATAATAAAAGACCTGCAATACTGTAGTAGTGACCTTATTAGTTGTCATTAACAAAACTGTAAATAGAAACTTGAAAATATTGTGCAAATATTCATGACCTTGAATTCCTAATTTGAAGTCCCACAGAAATGATATCCCAGCATAAATATTTTCTGCAGATAACTATATGAGACGAAAAAAACTCTTAGTACTTATACATTTTTTTCTTAATAAATAAAAACAAAATAACCAAATTGTTCAAGATGAAGCAAGAAAATACCCTAGTAGACTAAATAGCTCAGAAAACAGATATTTATTTTCTCACTCCCTGAGGCTAGTAAGTGTGTCAAAATTGGTGTACTTCAGATGGCTTATCCTATGAGCTTGTAACCAAGTCGCTTTCTGAGAGTTTGCTCACATGACTTTTATTTTTCTGAGAATGGGGAGAAATTTGAGCTTTTCTTTTAAAATCAGTCTAATGGACTAAGACACTACATTTATAATATCGTTTAACATTAATTAGTTCTTAAACTTTATCTATGTACATGGTCATATAAAATGTGTCTCTGTCTCTCTGTCTCTCTGTCTCTTTATGTGTCTCTGTGTGTGGGGGGGTTGTATGCAGACCAGATGATAATTCTCTGATGCTCTTCCTCAGATAATGCCCAGTATTTTTGACACATGGTCTCTCACTGGACTGGACTTTACAAAGTGAGATAGACTTCATGGAAAGTCAGCCCAGGGATCTCTTTTGTCCTATGCTCTCAGCAGCAGTGCTACAAGCCTGTGCCTTCACAATGACTTTTATGTGGGTGCTGGGGATTAAAACTCAGATCTTCATGCTTTCATTTCAAATATTTTACCAACTGAATTATTTCCCCAACTGTCTATATTCGTAAGTTTCAGTGATTTCCTGTATACATTTTGAGCTCTACATGTTTCTTTTTAGCATGAAGGAATACATCCCTACATATTTTGTAATCCTATAATCCTCAAGAAAATATTGGCAAATTAAATCTATAAACAGAAATTATGCAGCATGATCAGTTTGGATTTATCCCAGTTGTTTAAGAGTGATTCATCATTCAAAAAATAATCAATGTAAACAGCAATGTCAACAGTGTAAGAAATATCATATTATTTTTAAACGGCACAGAAATACTATTGAACAAAATCCAATCCCTGCCAATAAAAGCTCTTGGCAAATTTGGAATAGGAAGAACTTCAAAAAGAACATGCATGAAACATTTAAGCAAACATTTAATTTAAAATTGAAAAATTACCTACTTTGCCTCTTAAATTAAAAGCAAGACAAAGATTTCTGTTTTAATTACTTTTATTTAGTATAACTGAAATTTTTCTAATCTAATAAAGAAACAGAAGTAAGGCCTATGAATAGAAACTAAATTAAGACTCTCAATTTGTCAATAACAAAAACTAAGTATCTGTAGAACTATATCCAAGGACTAGAATTCAAGGTTAATATACAAAGTCCATCCATATTTCAACATACTCTAAATAATGTTTAGGAATACATTAAAAATAGAGCTTTCTATAGCTATAAAATAAATTAAATAATTTCAAATATATCTGCACAGTGTACAGGCACAACGTGTCTAGTAAAATAGCATAATATAACATTTGTGTGTTAGAAAAAACAATATAATCAAAATATAAGTATTAATAAAATTGCTCATTAGCCTTACTGCAATTTTTAGCAAATCTTACAAATATATGTTTTTATATAGGAATAAGCTTGTTAGAAAACTTGTATGAAAGGGAACATACACTGGATCAACTAATCTTATATAAAGTTAAGAGACCACTGTATACTTTTATGGTGATTTTGTTTGAACCCAAAGGTCTCAAACACCTTTAGATAATTGTTAAACCACTGAGACATGTTCCTAACCTCAATTTACTATTGTATTCTTGCAATAGCATCATTATATAGATAACAAATTAGTGTTTATGTTGATGATGAACAAAGAAGATGTAGATTCAAATGGACAATATTGGGCTGGAGAGATGACTTAGGGGTAAGAGCAGTGACTGCTCTTCCACAAAATCCAGTTTATGTTCCCAGTACCCATACAGCAGCTCACAATCACCTCTAACTTCAGGACTAGAGCATCCAATGCTCTCTTTTGGCCTTAGCAGGCACTGTACATTGAGACATGAAAGCAATTAAACACACATACATGTAAAAATATTTTTTAAATTAGAAAAGGAAAACAGAGATATCACTGTTGCAATGGAAATGCTTCTTATGTTTATTTTGTCAGGACTAGTATGCTGTAATTTCCTTGTTGGAGAAAAACTGACTAAAATGGATCTCTCTGATATTCTAAATTCATTAACCATTAAAATTGAAACACCTTAAAATGGATATATGAAAGTATTGAAAAATAAAAAGGATGAAAAACGTTAAAGAAAAAAGTTACTCCTTTGTTAATAGGTGTAACAAAAATCATGTTGCACTCTTGTTGCAGTGGTTAGGCTTTAATTCTTGACATGTAGGGGACCATGGCATCATGGGAACATTTGACACTAGGGAGAGAAATACCAAATAAACAGATGCCACTCTCCCTCCTTGACAGTATTCACTCTACCCTGTGCAACTGCCAGTCATAAATAGAATGAGCAGAGACAGCATATTTAGAATTATCTCATAAGGAGATCCAAGAAGACTGAGAATTGACTTCAGTGTTGTCATTGAAATCATGATTAGTTTAAAACAAATTTCTTTCATTTCACATTTACTTATTTTAGAGAGATAAAAAGAGACACAGAGAATGAGAGAGAGAGAGAGGGGGGGGGGAGGAGGGAGGGAGGGAGGGAGGGAAGGAGGAGGGAGGGAGGGAGAGGGGAGAGGGAGGGAGGGAGGGAGGGGGGCTGTGTGCCTGTGTGTCTCAGTGAATCTCTGTACATATGTGTGTGCATTCACATTTGTGTGTGTGTGCAGGTGTTATGGTATTCATGTGGCTCCAGTAGACAAGTTACAGGTAGCTGCTCCTCTCTTACAGCTCTCAGTAGTAACTACCTTTATGTACTGAACCATTTCACTGATCTCAAAATCATAATTGTGTGTGTGTGTGTGTGTGTGTGTGTGTGTGTATGTGTGTGTCTGTGTGTGCACTGTTTTTTCTGTACAGCCATTTGAACACAGGCAGAGGTCAGGGAAGACATTCAACATTATACTCTATTACTCTCCATTTTGTACTTTGGGACAAGGTTTCTCACTTCTCACTGAGCCTGGATCTAGATGGGTGTTCAGCTATCCCTAGTGATCCATGTGTCTTCATGTGTCTTTACCTCTTAATGTATTGCAGTTGAAAATGACTAACACCCTGCCTCGCTGTTTATGTGGGTGTTAGAAATTCAAACTTAGTTCCTCAGGCTTGAGCAGCAAGCTCTCTTATTCAATGAGGCATTTTCCAATAACTGAAATAATTATAAATTAGTTGTGTTTATTTCTGTCAATGCACATTAAGGGTTTGGGATGAATATCATTTTCAGTCATATCTTTTATGAGTTCAAATAAATGGCTTAGAAGTTTCACAGGGTGGTCTACAGTGAAGTCTAATATACACAGCCAAAATTCTAATCGAACTTTCTTGTTATTTTCAATTTATTTAAATGTAAAGAACACAAACTACTATATTAGTATACTGTATATACTATCAAGTACACAAAAGCAGCTTATTACATGTAATAAATTAATAAAACATTTGAATACATTCTTTGTATTTATAGTATGATAAAACGAATTTTACCCTGAAAGAATACTGATTTATTGTAAATATTTTATTGCCACTTTAAAATTGCAGAATACTTGATGATGTAGCCGTTCAAAGATTTGTTTTTCTGTTTAATTTTTATTTTTTAAAAACTGTTTTTGTTTGTGTTTAATAGCTGTCATAGCTCAAAAAGATATGTCAGGAAGTAACAGAGGTTTAATGAGAAACAGTTTATTGTGTTTGGGTTTCTTAAGTCGTGCATATTTTAATCCTAGCCAATAGTTATAGATATATTTTTTTTCTTTTATTTTTTTCCAGCCACTTTGGCATGCCTATTGTTCTTTTCCCTCTGAGGCTCATGTTTAGACAGTCATATTGATGGGAGTCTATGGTTGTAGCTTCTGACAGTTTAAATAAAACTAAAGCTAGTAACTATTCTACTTTGAGCATTTCAGCTATACTTGCCAATTAATGAGATACAACTTGCACTTTTACAAATGAGTTGATATATTCTGAAGTTCCTTATTTAGAGAAGTTTTGAAATATGTTTGGAATACAATTTCCAGTGCTGTTTTGTTTATGTGAAAGTTTGCATTAAAAATTTTTAGCTTATATTTATATTCAAAGGGATGGGTTTCATGTCATGAATTCACATATATTCACCATATCCATCCAATAGCACTTTTCTGATCACCCTTCTCTCTCCACTTATTCTGTTTCTTCCTAAATAGCCTCTTTGTGGATTCATGTCACCTGTCTGTTTGTGCATAATACATGGTTCTATGTATAATAGAAAATATGGGATTTTTTCTCTCTGAGCTTTACACATTTACTTTTGTAATCTATACATTGTTTTCAGGACTAAATCACATGAAGATAGAATGGATTTGAATATTTGTTTGTAAATGTTCTTAAAGGAGACCTTATTTACAATGGCAAATTGATCAATTGCCAGTAAATTTCCAATGCTGAAATTAATTGTTGATATTTTGTAATTGTTTTCATTTCTAAATGCTTTAGCATATTGTTGACATTAAATGGAAGATCATCAAATGTGGAAAGATTGCTTTTGTAAAAAGCAAATATTGTAAATATCTTATATAAAGTCACCCCTAATGAAAACTAATATTAGTTATACTACAATGTATCAAAATAACCTTAAAGTGCAATCATATAGCCCTCCTGTTTTGCAGCTCTTTTCTAACTATATACGAAACAACTGTAGAGCTGTAGTATTATGGTTTATTTGTTTATTAAATAATGGTAAAAATAAAATTTATTTTTAATACTATGTAGCTAAATATAGTCAATGATAAGCAAGAAATTATGTTGAATTTCCTTGAAGTAGTATCTAGCATAGATTTTTTTTCTTCTGGTTATTGAGACAAGTTATATTATAGCCCAAGTTATGTTTAAACTCACTATGAAGCTGAGGATGGCCTTGAGATTCTGGATTTTCTGCCTCAATTTCACAAGTTCTGTTATTACAGATGATTACAGATGTGAACCACCACTCCTAGGTTTATCACTCCTGGAATGAAGTTAACAGCTCCCTAAATGCTAATGAAATACTCTACAAATTGAGTTACATGACAGCCTAGAAATTAGTATAATGATTCATATAATATCATAACATTAATACCGATTGGTAGAACACAAAGAATTCACATAGATTTCAATTTCACATGAGCACTGATTAATTTTATAACTCATATATATTCTCAATATTAAATTGGATATATTGATTCCTAGAAATCTAGAATCTAGGCCAGAGAATTACTGAGTTTAAGGCTAGGCTGGACTTCACACTGAGACACTGTTTTTGAAAAATCTTCCCAAATTAAAATATAAAGTAAGATATCAAGGAGGGGAAAGACTAGGAGAGAGAACACAAATCATTGGGCAGTCTCTGTGGGACAGGGGAGGCTTCCTGGAGTCTATTGGGGTGACTCTAACCAAGACCTCTACAAGCATGGGATATGGAGACTGAAATGGCCACCTCTTGTAGGTAGCCTGGACTTCCTGTAGAGGGACAGGGACACCAACCCACACACATAATCATTAACACAAAATATGTCCTGCCTACAATTCGTTCAGAGATAAAATGGAAGAGAGTTTGAGGGAAATCCAACCAATGATTCGCCCAATTTGAGACCCATTCCATAAGAGATAGTCAACCCCTAACAATATTGATACTCTGCTATGCTTGCACAAAGAAGCCTTAGCATAACTGTCATCTACGAGGCACCAACCACCAGCTGATGGAAACAGATGCAGAGACCCACAACCAAATATTAGGCAGAGATCAGTGAGGCTTGTGAAAGAGTCCAGGGAAGGACTGAGATAACCAGAGGGGTCAAGGACTCCACAAGAAGACCCACAGAGCAAACTAACTTGAGCCCATGGGGGCTCACAGAGACTGAACCACCAACCAAAGAGCATGAATAGGCTGTGTGTAGCACATATGTAACAGCTTGCTTTTCATGTGAGTACCCTAACAATTAGCCTATGTTGCCTGCCATTTGATACCTTTCCTATATCTGGTTTGCCTTGCCTGGCCTCAGTGGGAATCCAGCTTCAACTTGGTGTTCCAGGGTAGGTTGGTACCCAGGGAGAGGCCCTCCTCCTGTGAGGGAGAGGGATGACAGTAAGACTTGAAGGGGAGGAGTGAGAGGGGCTGCTATCAGGCTGTAAAGTGAATAAAAATAACATAAAATATTCACGATGTAGAACATCATAAAAATTGTAACATGTTTCTGACAGATATTCAAGAAAAAGGAGAGATGCAGAAAGCCTTTGGGGCTGCTTGGCAAGAATCTGACAAAGGCCAAGGACAGGGAAATGGGCTGCTTGGCAGAAATTTATTGGCCAAGAACAAGGAATTAGGCTTCAGGCAGGAAATTGATATTAGGATAGAACAAAGAAGTAATTTCAGGCAGGAATCTAAATCTTAGGCCAAAACAAAGAAGTAATTACAGGCAGGAATCTAAATTTTAGGCTAGAACAAGGAAGTAGGCTTCAGACATGAAAATGACTTTGGGCTAGAACCGGGAAGTAGGCTCGGATATTTTGGTCATCCTGATAAACCCTTAGAAATATTGATCACACAGGAGTGTTCGCAAAATTTTGTTTATTGCCTTGCTTGTTCTTTGACTATTTGTGTTTATTGTCTTGCTTGTTCTTTGAATATTTGCATCTCTTGTACTGCTAGTTCCTCAACCTAGAACTGACCTGAATACTTGCATGTAACTCAAATGGTATAAAGGCAAAAAGCAGGAGGGGGGAAGGAATAGGGGGTTCTAGGGAGGGGAAATGGGGAAAGGGGATGACATCTGAAATGTAAATAAATAAAATATACAATAAAAAAAGAAAAAAAAAAAGAATTGATGAACGGGACCTTGTCAAACTGAAAAGCTTCTATAGGGCAGAGGACGCTATTAATAGAACAAAATGTATTCTACAAATTGGTAGAGGATCTTCACCAACCTTACATGTAACAGAGGACTAATATCCAATTATGTAGGGAACTCCAGAAACCGGACACCAATAAACAAATAGCCCAATTAGAAATGGGGTACAGATTCAAGCAAAGAATTACCAACAGAGGAATCTCAAATGGCCAGGAATCACTTAAAGAAATAAATATCTTTAATCATCAGGGCAATGCAAATCAAAATGACCCTGAATTTTCATCTTATACCTATTGGAATGGCTAAGATCAAAAGCACATACTGGTGAGGGTGTGAAGCAAAGGGAGCATTTCCGCATTCCTGGTGAGGATGCAAACTTGTGCAGCCACTTTGGAAATCAATTTGGAGCTTTCTTAGAAAACTTAGAATAGTTCTACCTCAAGATCCAGCAGTACTACATATACCCAGAAAGAAAAATATATATGGCCTGTAAGAGTGTGGCTGGCTCTGTAGGGATAACCAAATTAGGCAGAGTCACTTAGTGTATTAGGTTAGACCTGAGAGATTGGGTATGGTGTATGGAAGGGAGCATCAGACATACTCACAAGGCTAGACCCTGATATAAGGCGTGCAAGACTCAGTTGGGCTGAGAGAATAGATATGGGGTAAGAATGGGCAAGCCTTGCAAGGACATAGCAGCTGAGTTCCTGGAAGGAAGATGGAGGTTGAGATGGGACAAATAGGGATTTTCAGACTAGGCTGGATCACTAGATGCGGAACTCAAGCTATATCTTGGGAATTGGGAAGCATGCATTGACTAGAGGATCAAGAAGGCTCATCCATTTAGAGCCTAGTTAAAAATATTCAAGATCTGGGACAAAAGAAGGATTTTGATGATGATGTTAGCCATTCTATTATGTGAATGATAAAGGGAAGATATGTGAAATATACCTCTATCATTATAGATGGTTTTAACTATCTAGAAGACTGTTACAAACAATGGACTGGAGTAGGTAATAATACTACAGTGCATGGTACTCACTGTTTAAAACAAACTTACATGGAAAAAATCAATTATAAAAGATTCATTTATCTAATTGTTCTACATAAAGTTTGAAAGGAGAGTGATGAATTTTTAAAAAGATACACAAAAACCTTCAAAGTGTGAAGTAAATTTCCACAGCCCCATTTTTAAATGTCATGACATACCAAGAAACAAGTAAGTGAATATAACTAATTAAAATAAAATTACTAAATCAATTGTGTAATTTAGGTTAAACTAAAATTCGCTTTAATAGACTTGGAATACTTAGATTTGACAAGCTGGATACTGGATCTCAATTAAACCATATAATCTCATTGGCCAAGGATTTTGCAGAAAAATCTTTTGTTCTGATTTGAGCTTGAGTAGTCTGATGAAGACTACTATGTGTGCAAAACATATGAATTTTCCAATAGTAAGTAAAGTGAATAAAAATCTTCATGATGTATATGTTAAGAGTGAAATTGTCTTAAGAGAATGTCCATATTATGAGATGGTGTAAGAAATAATTAATTTTAAACACATTAATTTATACATATTAATTTTATTTTGTGTTTAGTGTGGTTTTCAATCACCAGGAAAAAAATCTCTGGTGGAAGGCTTCACTGCTTATATGGTTATGAGATTTCTATAGATTAAATTCTCTATGACATTTAAGCAATAGCATATATTTTGAGGACCTATAGGCATGAAAAAGAAAAAGTATGAAGCACAGAAAAGACACCAGTAGAATAAAGTAGGATGAACATATTGAAAGAAGTAATGTGTTTTCCAAGATGGAAAAACTTACACTAAAACTGTCCTAATAATTGGTAGCATTTAGGATACTAATTGATTTATTGGTTTTCTTTTTATATAAGAATATAGACTCTGGAAGATATGGAATAATATCACAAAACAGTTTGGAAAATAATAATTTTCTCATTACTATTGAATGTGAAATATTAACTCTGAAAAGCTGGGCAGATAACTCATTGGTTAAGAACAGGTATTGTTCTGGTACCTGGTACTATTATATGCAGGTACATGACTCACATATCAAGGACATGTAACTGCCCATAACTACAGCCTCATTGGATGCTATTCCTATTTCTGGCCTCCATTGGTATTTACATCATATACACATACTCATACACAAACATACATAAGCATATATAATTAAAACTTAAAATAAATCTAAAAAGAAAGAAATATTCACTTTATAGATATATTTATTCTTTAATTTTTTCCATGTATTGATGTAATTCATTCTGGCCATACTGGCCACTCCATTCTCTCTTATCTTCATGTCAGTCTCACTCACACCCATTCCTTCCACCAAGAGCCAGACATATTTTCATTACTTTGGAGGTTTTCTGTTTGTTTGTTTTTGCTTTGGAACCCAGTAGGTTTAACCAGGAGTCTTTTGAGTGTGAAGTGTGAAGGCATCCAATGGAATGTGAGGAACTCAGCAGTGTCTGCATTACTGCATATAATGACTCTCTCTTCTTTAGAAGACTTCAACTGTTATAAGCATCTCTAGATGAGGACCTATCAGTCACCTTTAAATCAATTACTCAAGGTTTTCTGGCTTAATCTTATACCAATCCTGGTACGCACTCAGCCTTTCTAAGTTCATATCATTACTGACAATATCATAAACAAAAGATAATGCTTCATGATTGGCCCACTTCCCTGTCATTTGGCTCTTGATTTTTTAAATCCTCCCCAACAATGTTCCCTGAGCCTGGGAGGGGGTTATGTAGGCAAATTTTAAGATACAATTTAATCAACAATATTATTTATGCATATGAGGAAATATATGTTTTGTTACTCAGCATTTGTGTTACTGTAGTTGTGGGTATTACTAGTCATGATGTGAATTTAGGAGAGAATCCATGTGTGGTGTGAATTTAGTTGCCTCTGTAACATACTTGCAATGTTAGGTATCACGATAATGATTAAACGAATCTTAACAAAGAAATAGAATTGATTAATGCTAGATAAAGTCTAGTGAAATATCAATGTGACAGATGGTCTACTATCTGAGGAAATTGTAAGAAGAAAGAGGAGAGGGCACATTAAGATAAAAGGAGTCTGAATTATTCAAAGACATATTGATACTGGTAATAGACTTGTGTTGATAATTATGCCTGTCCTACACTGCCACAATTAAAAGCATACTTTGAACAAGTAATGAATGACATGAAGTTTATTTCAAATCTTTAAAACCTGCCTATACAAGTGACATCAGTGAATGAGAGTACTAGAAAGGTCTCAGTGCCTTCACAGAAAGTATAAGCAAGAAAGACAAAGTCTAGAGTCTGCCAAAAGAATTTATTTATTTATTTATTTATTTATTTATTTATTTATTCTTCTCTCATACATCTCTCACCCAGAACACAGCTTCCCCTCACTCCGTATCTCTCAGGTTTTCCTCCACCTCCCTGCTAGCCAGGATCCACTTCCCCTCTACTTTCCAAAGTAAAGGACAGTCCTCCAAGGGCCATCAACCAAACATGGTATAACAATATACGATATAACTAGGCAAAAATACATCAAGGCTAGGCAAAGCAAACTCAGTAGAAGGGAAAAGGCTCACAAATCAGGCAAAAAGAGTCAGAGACATGCTCATTCCCACTCTTAGGAGTCTCCTCAAAACATCCATGCCAGCAATTATAATGTTACAAGGAGAACCTAACTCAGACCCGTGCATTCAACACTATTTCTGCTTTAATCTTTTATCCCCTAGGAGTGCTGCCTAATCCATTCCTCAGGCTATGCTCTCCAGCTATCCTTGACTGTTCTGGCTCCCATAATTCATCTTTCCCCTTTTCTGTGAGCTGTTTTGAGATCCTATGGGAAGGATGCAACGAAGAAGTCCAATCTGTGAGTTTTCTCTGTCTAGTATTTGGCTGTGGGTCCCTGCAGTGGCTCCCATCAGTTGCCTGAGGAAGAGTATCTGATGACAATTGTACTAGGCTCCAATCTATGAGTATAGCATAACTTTTAACATTATTGTTTTTGTTTTTTCTCTCTTGGAACTCTGGGCTATCCATTCTCTGGTTCCTGGTCATCCTGAAAATGTCAGATAAGGATTCTCTTTTGAAATGGGCCTCAAAATAGAACAGTTATTGATTGGCCACTTCTATATGTGCTGTGCTCCAAATGTCCCAGTACATCTTTCAGCCAGGATAGATAGTTGTTGGTAGTTATTCTCAGTCTCAAAACTGGAAGACTTACCTGGTTACAGAAGATGTATGGTAGAGACCCAATATACTCAATGACTAGGAGTCCTCACTAGGTTCACCCTTAGTAGATTTCAGGGAGTTTCTGTTGTACTAGGTTTCCACATTGCCCCTAAATACACTTAGGTTCTAGTCACAAATCTACTTACCCTTTCCTTCCATCATGCCCCCACTAATTCCCACCCAATATGTTCCATGTATATTCAGAAAATCTATTCTAGTTCCTTTTCCCAAAGACCTATATGTGCCCTGTCCCACAGCCCTCCTTGTTATTTAGCTTCTTATGATCTGAGGATTATAGCATGATTGAGCTCATATGTTCGAGTCTGTCTTCTGCTACTTAGATAACCTGAGGACATCTGGACATCTTGGGTGACATAAATTTATGTTTCTAAGTAAGTAAATAAATAAATAAATAAATAAATAAAGCAATTAGATTATGAATGATGAAAATAAAGCACAAAAATTATTTTGTTAAAATTGGTGACGAAAGAAGGGAAGGTAGATAGAATGAGCAAAACAAGACAATTCAAACTACTAAAATCAGTAATAACAGTTGTATATTTTTATATAATTTTAAAATATTATATAACAGGAAATTGCCAATACAGAAAAATGTCTGTCAACAAATTTGATGCTAGAGGTAAAGTCAAATTACTAAAAGCACATAATCTAATATGAAAGAATTAAAAATAAGTGTAAACTTTAAATAGATTCAGAAAAAGGAAAGAGATTGAATTAATTACCAAGCAGTTTCAATAAAAAGAACAACCTTGAAACATACATAATTGGTGCTAACCTCAACGAGAGGTTTTTAAAAATATCAATACTCTTCAGTAATATACATTATATTGTTAAATTATTATGTGTTGTTCTAGCTCTCTGAAAGGCCAGCTTTAAAATCAGAATTAACCACTCTCTTACCCACCTTAGACCCAAGTAATTGTTTCAAAATATCCTCCAAGTACTGGTCCTCCTGACTCTATAATGGGGAAACAGCAAAACAGCTCAAGATAAAAAAAAAATCATTGTATGTTTAAAATCATTTATCCAAGTAGTATAAACGGTCTATAATGGGGAAAGTAGCTAATCTTTCAGTCATGGGAAGCTGGTTCATGGAGAGAAAGCTTCAGATGACTGCTTTGGCTTCCATTGGTGTGTTCTGATGCATGAATGTAAGTTTTTGATTTGAAACATTACTTATTTACTGATATTTTCGTATATATACAGGTTCTACAAAATGCCATTTATGTTTTGAAAAAGTGATTCTTAAAACACATTAAAAGAATCATATGAAATGATTCTGACCTATGAAAAAGGGAGTGAGGATGCAGCCCATAAAAGCTCACCCTTCCATGTCTCAACCTGGAACAAAAGAAGCAAATGTCATCTTAGATTACAAGGTTAATATGTAAAAATTTTGGCACTCTTCATACTTTCTGTTCTGCATTTTCTTGTTTACAGAGAATGTTCACTGCTCAAGGTCACTGATATCTCAGTAGGTCTTTGCTAAAATGTAAAACTTTAACTCCCAAACCCTGAAAGACCATAGTAGGAGAGAGGGTATATAAATATAAGCAGTGAGGAGGCTTGCCTGAGGCTTATAACACTGAATAACTAGCTTAGGACTTTAATAATATATTTATAGTTAATTTAAACTAAGTACATAATTTGGTTTCAAATATTGTTTAAGAAAATAAAGAGAAACAGTAAATAGGTTTTTAAAATATTAAAAGGAATATGAGATTGGCTGTGAGTATCTGCATCTGTATTGGTCAGGTACTGTGGGAGTGTGTGGAGAAGCATCCTCATAAAGGCAAAGGGGAAGGAGTAGAGGGGGGATGGGATGGGAATTTGTGGATGGGTGACCAGGAAGTGATATATCATTTGAAATATAACCAAATAAAATGATTAAAATAAAAATGGGGAAGGAGTATGAGGACACACTTTTAATAAAAAAAATGTTAACAGAAAGAAAGTGTTTAGAAAATGATAGGTTTTGTAGAAAAACTACAACAACAAAAATGCTTTATAGCTAAACCACACAAGATCTGAGGAAATTACACAAAGATCCTAGAGGATGGGATTTAGAGATAGTATATTTTAGAGATGGTATATGTTTGATTATTAAAGGTTATTAATATTCTCAAAATTTTGATGTACTAATTTTAGCTAGTTAGTAAGAATTGATATATAAAAATGTAACAATCTAATCAAGGAAATAACTATTTTTAGTGTCTTTGTAAAGCTTTAGCCATTTGAGAATACTGATTATTAATAAAATCAGGATTTATTTAAAACTGGGGATTTTTTTTTTGGTTCAAGCTTTATTTAAATATTGCTAGAGATTAAATTTACAAGAATAATAGAGCTTCAATTCTTGAAAGTCAATGCCAATGAGAATAAGACAATCCAAAAGTACAACTGATATTTTAGCCCTTCTAAGGTCAGCCAGAACTCAGAGATCATGAGGCCATTGCTTGTAAATCACTTGTCTTGTTTATTAGATAGATCATAGAGTCTCTGGGGATTCAACTCTAGCTAGCACACATCCTGTAGGCTAAAGACTCAATGGACAGGGACAACTTTCCCATACTTCCAAAGGAAGTCTTGTATTCAGCAGGACCCTAAGGCATCTCTACAGATAACAAAACCACTATAGAAAATGTTAAAGGAGCCAGGGGGATTATGTTAAATCCCTAAGAGTAATCCCTAAGGAATCTTCACTGATTAAGTTTATCTCTGGTCACCTACAAGGTCCTGAACACTCAAAAGGAATGTATAAACAAGGAAAGAGCTGTCACTCACATGAACCAGCTTTAGTCATTTTAAAAGAAACAACTGATCAACAGGAATAAAGCTATAAACTGGGGGAGCTTCTCTAAGAATTAAATCCTGTTTTCCAGGGGAAAAAAAAATGAAAAAAAGAAAACCGAGAAAGAGCAATTAAAACTACAAACCACTTAAATATTGATGCTTTATTTTAAAAAAAGACCTCAAATATCACCTTCTTTGGTCCTTGTTTATTTAAGGTTGAAATTTCCCAAGCACCAGTCCCTAAAACTTCAAGTAATACTGACTAACGGTTATGACCATTTAATTATCATGACCACCTTCTTCCATCCAGAACCTTTAGAAAAGTCAATGTAAGTAAGTAATGCAATTTGCTCAGCCTTTCCTTAGTGTCCACCCTAGGGAAGGATACATCCACCCATCCAGAGCAGGAACAACATCATGGCTCCAAAACTTGGGCCCTAGTTACTTCAATGGGGCATGCCATGATTTTTAAATATGTCATTTAAATTATTATGTAAACATTTAAAAGTGTTCAATCAATAAGGTGAAATAAACAAAGAATCCAATTCAAAGATCTCACCACAGTATAAGAGATAGCCAAATTAACCATCTAAGACAGGTCTCTAAGAAAACAGCCCTGCTCTTACAGTTAATTTATCTGTGATTACATTTAGCTTAAAATGCATTGAATAAATTTACATGCATATTATAACAGATATGGAAATTTCCTATAATGAAACAAGGAACTAGTGTGATATATATCATATTGGTAAGTGGTAATGTAACAAGTGTTGCTTGAGATCTTTGAAGAACTGGCTGTAGAATGGGGTTGCCTCTCCCGACTTTTAAACTTGAACATGTTTCTTTCAAAGTCTCCTCCATGGTCCTTTGTCTGAGAATAAAGCTGGCCCCTGGGTTCTGTAATGAGGAGATAAAGGAAGAGCAAAGTAATCTGAGTTTAAAAACATCATGTTCTTAAAAACAGTTAACATGTAAATAAATTCCAAGAAAAGTTTCTATTGTTTATCTCATGGTTTAAAAAAGAAGCTGGAAGCTGGGCCATAAAAAGTTTTAATTGTAAATTCCAGTTTACTCCTGAGCTTCCTCAGTTTGTTCTGGATGACTCTAAAAAACAACTTATTTTGATGTTGTTGGCTATAAGCTGCTCTTATACTTGGAAGCCTCTCCCCAGAGAACATTCTGGGGTATTTTGCTCTATTGCAACTGACTCTGTATATGCAACTCCAGACACTAATATGAAGAAATTCTTAATGTCTTGTTCCTAATGTCTGAAGGTCCTTGAAGGATATTTTAAACGTATAAAAGAAATTAAAACTTTTCTGAACACTACAACTTATTTTCAATCTAATAGGAGTTTTTGTTTTCCATTTCTTCAGCTAATAAATAATTCTTACAGAATGCGAAAGTAAATATATTCTGATTAACTAGCCTTTTGATGATGCATATCTGCAAATAGTGTTCTTTTATGTTCAGTGTTCAAATAAAAAGAAGGTATTTGTGGTCAAAAGGACAAGATAAGAAACTGTGTGTTTGTCTATCTTCCAAAAGTGAAGATTTCTAATTAATTTTTCTTTTACATTCCAGATTTCACTTATGCTAAGCTATGAACTTCCAATTGTCAGGCTAGCTAAAAGAAATCCAACAATTTCATCTTTATTTTTGGCATTTTTACAAGATAGTTGATTTTATAATGAGAAAGGAAAAGTTTAAAGGTTGATTAACTCATAGCAAATGTGCAGTGTGAATCTTCTAGAGACTTTTGTTGTGATACAGAGCAATTTATTTCAAAATATTTGATTCTAATGTACTTAAGTATATTGAATAATAGGTATAAGTTATGAATGAAAGTAGAGACACTTTATAATATCATAAAGAATGGTCATGTTGAACAAATATGATGCCTGATTACCATAAGAAATATGTAATAAATGAAAATCAACGTTCTTTAGTGTATTTGGAGAAATATAATCTTATTCTTATACACATGGAAATACATTTATAAGCTTCAATGAGGATTCAGGCATGTGTAACAATATAAAACTCTGTTTCTTTTACAGACAGCCCTCAGGATATTATATTATCTGTAGAATGACCCATTGAAATTTCCACCATTTTTATGAGGTACTCATAAGTAGTATCTGTTTTCTTACAGTACATGAGAAAATCAAATATTTTTCTCCCATTGCAAACCTTCTTTACTTTCTGAAATAAAATTTGATTTATTACTGTTGAATTGTTTTTGGATTATGAGAGTCATAGTTCATGTCTCTACGAAATAGTCACTGAGATGTATGTGATTTATTGTGAAGTGCTCTGGGAACTATCATCCATGATTGAGTAGTAGAAAGAAGTCTGGAAAATGAGAAGATTTGGACTTTGAAAAATGCTTACCAGATGATTTTCCCTCCATCTAACAGGGCACTCTTTGGTATAATATACTTAAGAGGTAATAAAATGTATGCAAGGTTTTGTAGTTCTTGTAACCATTCTATCAACCAGCTGTTAAGTGCTAGATACCCTCACAAAATTTGTATAACTTTGATCAATTTGACTTCATGAAGTTGTGCAAACTTTTCGAAAAATGATAATATGTGTGTGCTCATTTGGCAACATTCATATTTTCTTAGTGAATAGATGCCATGTGATCGTCATCAGAAATATAATAATTTTAAAAGCAGAATCAGTGTTTGTTTGTTTGCTTATTTGTTTTGAGTTTAAGGGAAAACCAAAAGAACAAGACAGGAAAGTTGTGAATGTTGCCAGGTGGTAGGGAGAATGATAAAAGGAAGAGAGAGGTATAATGGCTTTTGAGTTAGTTCCAAGAAGACAGGCAGGCTCAGTGATAGAGGTCAGCAAGGAGCTCTCAGGTGAGGAGTATAAGTGCTTTAGTTAGATTGAATATGTTCGTAGTATAAGTATGCATAAGATTCTGTCCTGTCTCTGATGAAAAGATAGAAAGGAGGAAAGAATATGAAAGTTTGGGTTACTATGTTAGAACACAGAAAAGAAATCAAGCAGTACAGTGTAAAGCTATAAGAAAGCATTAATTAAGAGTATGTTATTCCTGCAATCTTATTAGCATGCCTCCAGGTATATCACCTTTCTTTAAGATGATGTCTATCTAATTGATAGACAGACCTGTCTGGATTAAGTCTTAAGAGAGGGGGGAATGTAATCTTACATTTTGGGCAGGTTTGAATATCATATATCTCTACCCAGGGACAGATATACTCTAGTAATTTAACCTTTGGTAAGTAATCTTCTTCCAATAGGATCCACAAATCCTGATCTCTCTCTCTCTCTCTCTCTCTCTCTCTCTCTCTCTCTCTCTCTCTCTCTCTC
>NW_021604562.1:4027742-4126941 GCF_004785775.1 Grammomys surdaster | reverse complement strand
CTCTCTCTCTCTCTCTCTCTCTCTCTCTCTCTCTCTCTCTCTCTCTCCCCTTCTTATAGCATGTTAAACCTTGAAAAGCAAAAGTAAGAAAGAGAGGTATGCCAGTGACATGCAGACCAACAAAATATCAAAATGACTTCCTATAGACTGCACTAGGAGTAGGTTTTCTTGGAAGGGAAAATATATCATAACATTAATATGATAATCAAAAATAAAATAATGTTAATGACTGGATGAGTAAAGTAAGCCACAGTGAGTTGTTAAGAGAAATGTCTCCTAAATGATGTCATTTAAAAATAAATTTTAATGACCAGAGGAAGGCCATATAACAATAAGATAGTTATGTTTCAGTATATAAAACAGTTAAAAATTAATTAACAACTAATAATTGTTCTCATCTTTCTAGCTTATTAGACTCTATATTTATCAGAATTATAGTATGTGTCTTAATATGAGACACTTGTTTCTAAGCACAAGATTATAAAAATTCCCTATGTACTCTTTAGTTTTAACAATATTTTAAGATTTAATTTATTTCTTCTTATAGTTAATGGTAATGGATTGTGAAGGCCTTAGGTCATGCACATCTGTTTTGCCTTTTTAGATTTTTCATACTTATACTTACTAATATTTTAATTTGCTTTTAATATATATATATATATATATATATATATATATATATATGTCTTTGTCTGCATATATGTCTGTGTATTAAGATGCAAAAAGAGAGTGTTACATCCCCTAGTACTGGAGTTATACATAGTTGTGAGCTGCCACAAGGATGTTGGAAATCAAACTCCAGTCTTCTGGAAGAGTGATGGTGGTGCTTTTAACTCCTGCGAATTCTCTCTAGCATTTTGAAGAAACATTTTAAACTCATCACTTAACTATGTTCTTCACTATAAACATGTTTGTTTTCTCTGTACTTAAAAGTTCTTGGGGTTTGCATGAGGTTACAATATGCCCTGAAAGTGGCAAATATATAGAAATAAAGCTGGAGAAAATTCAATTTAATAATTCCAAGCAACTAGACTAGGAAAAGTGTAAATGTGACTTAGAATGAGATATTTTAATAAAATCTCTAGTTTTAAAATTTTAAATATTTTGAATATTTAAAACTTCTATTTGCAAGTCCTGAGAGCAATAAATATGTAAATAGCCTATAGTGTGGTTTTTAATGTTGCTTTCACCTATCACTCTTCCAAATAATGAACCAGGCCTTCATGGAAAAGAGAATGTGAGAGGAGGGCAGAAAAAATCAAGAAGAAGCAGAAAAAAATATTGTGTCAAGAAAGCAATTATTTTAAAAATGAAAGTGATGTCTCAATAGGCACAGACTCTATTCTAAATAGATTGCTATGGAAGAGACATGGGAAAATATGAGTCCCCAAATCAGTAATAATAGATAGGTAGACAGATGTTGTAGACAGATTAAATATTAAATTCATGATCCATGTCAACACAGCATATTAGTTAACTTTCTCATTGCTACAACATGACACTTAATATAACCAACTCAAGAAGAGATTTTGTGGTTGTTGTTTTTCATAGAGCCAAGGTACAGTCCATCATAGTAGTGAAATCATGTCTCAGGAACTTAAGACAGCTGTCAGCATATTATTCCCTGTTAATTAAGAAGCAGGGAGAGATGATGAACACTTCACATCAGCTCCTTTTCTCCTCTTAATTCAGTTAGAGACCCCAACCCATGAAATTGTGCTATTGATTTTTAGGAATGGTACATCTTTTGATGTCAAGTACCTGATCTAGAAAATTCTTCACAGACATATTTGAAGATATTTTTTCAATTCTATTCTAAATCCTGTCAACTTTAAATTAACCATTACATATATAGAAGTAAAGTAGAAGTCAAAAAGGAAGTGGGGAATTAAGGGATGAAGGGAGGAAAGATAAGAAAAGAAAAAAGAAATATTCTATACAATTGAAAGGTAACTAGTAACTCTAGAAGGAAAAATGGTTTGGAAAGTCACCAGATAGGAATCAGAGTAACAATTTACACATAAAAATTTAGTGATTACTCATACTACTAAGTGGGTTTATGATTAGAAAAGAGTAAATAGGATGTAATAATATTGTCCTACAATTTATGTTAAACATACAATGAATGTGTAATTTGGTAATAAAAATGTCAATGTCATTTTAGTCATATCAGAAACAGCAGCATTAGCAAGAGAATAAGAAATGGAACTTTCTGTTCACCTATTACTATGTGTTAAAATATTGATAACACATTATTTTCTATCATATTAGTTCCAAAACATTTGATGCAAATCTCACCAGAAAGATTTGAAAACACAAAGCCTGCCTAGTCAATCCCATAAATTTTCAAGTTCAAAATGTTTAAGATCAAGAAAGAGAAAGAAAATCTTAGGAAGTACTGTAGCTTAATGTAGACTTTTAAAATTTATATTCAATTCTATATTAGTGAGACATGTCTAGAGAAACAAAACTTGCTGAATGAATATGTATTTCATAAAAGGATAGATTGTCTTATCTTACAATACACAAAATATGTAGACTAAAATGGCTATCTGAAGACTAGAAACACTGAGAATCGTGTAGCTTCTCAATCTATAAGGCTGTATGTGTCAGCAGTTCCAATTTGACAGCAAAGAATTGTAGGATTCCTGGGAAAACTTCTGAATTCAGTTCATGGCACTGATGTAGTGCAGACTACAGTTCTTTGTGGAAATAAGGGCAAATGTTTATAGATTTTTGTTAGGCATCATTCTGGCTTATTAAAGTAGTGGTTGTATGTTTTCCTACAATAACCATGACTAACACTAAATTCCTACAAGGCATTCTAGAATTAACCCTATACAAAGAAGATCAGACCTCATGGCAGCAAAGATTAGGAGATGCAACATCATACATAAATGGTCCTTCAAGAAGCAAATGTATTCAACCAAGCAGCACTAGTTTTTCCTTAGTCCTTTTTATAACTGAGCCACTGTCAGAAAGAGCAATCACTCTGTTAGATGGCCTTTCCCCCCTCAGTTACTGTTTCCTGGAAATATTGTCATCGAGCTACCCAGAGAAATAAATCTTGGTTTATTTCACATCTAAATAAGTTAAACAGAGAAGAGTAATAATCAAAATTCTATAAGTTTTTACCTTGATCAGCTGATCTTTGTCACTCATGTTGATGTGTCTATGTATTTAGCTTCTGATGTTGTTAGGATATATAATATTATAGGAAACTCCTTCATCCTCTGGCATTTACAAGTTTTCTGTTCTTCTTCTTCAATGTCCACTGAACCTTAAGAGCAGAAGTTGCTTTGGGACTAGGCTCCAAAATTCTCCATTTTTATTGGTTGTAGTTTTCTGTAATGCTCTCTGTCTGTTTGAAGAAGTGTTATTGATGCAGTGCAGACTACATTTCTCCGTGAGAATAAGGACAAATGTTTACTGATTTTTGTTAGGAATTATGCTGGCTTATCAAATAAATGGTTGTAGATTCTCCTCCAATAACTACGACCATCACGGAAACCTTACAAGGCACTAACTAACCCTAAACAAAATCCACCAGCAACTGAGGAAAGCTGGGAACAGTACAGGTGGAATCCTTAAGGAATCATTGTGATAATCACTGTTTGTCAAAACTTTCCAAATGCAGAAATTGTGATGGGTGAATTCTAATTGTTATCATGAGTGTCTAGAAACACATAGTAGAGAAACCTTCAGACATGTATGTAAGGGGCTTTGTCAAGTAAGCTAATTATAGAAACAAAACTCATTATAACTGAGAGTAATTCCGCTCTATAGTATGGGTTCCTAGACTGACTCAAAGGAAAAAGAAGTATGGTTTAGAACAAAATCTAGCTTCTTTGGAACATTGAAGAGCAATCATTAAGGTAACATATCAACTTACTTCTCCCTTTGAATTTCTTCTTTCTCCTTTCTTCATACGTTATCAAAGTAAAACAAGAACATTCTGTCATTTCCACAGTAAACATAGTTACTAGCCCATATGAAATGACATGTAAATATTTATGCAATGATTCTCATGTTCCCTGAGTCTGTCAGATGCTATGTATAATTTATACACACACATGCATAATTTAGATAAAAAATAAGTATATAACTTAAATTATATTAGCATATTTATACAAACTCAATTTATGTCAATTCAAAATGCCTAATTTATTTCTGGGTCATTTTAAGCAAAATCATGTGACTGTTTGTTCATTAAGCATTTTTAAAATTTTATTTGTTTTATCTTCAGGGCATAAATGTTTTGCCTAAACAGAACTTTATGAACTACATGCATGACTACTGCCCAATCCACAGAGTTCAGAGGAGGGAATCGGATCCCCTGGAACTGGAGTGACAGATGGTTGTGAGCAGTCATGTTGGTGTTGGCAACTGAATTAGTGTCCTCTGCAAGAGCACAAAGTGTTCCTAACCATTTAGATGTTTCTCCAACTCCTATTTTAACATTTTCAGTGGCCAGAGAAATTCTACAAGCAAAAGTTATAGGTTAGTTTGTAAGAGAATGAAGAACAAGAGTAAACTTTTTGCACTTAATGTTATGCTATACTAGCTGTACTAAAATGTCCAACAAACATCTCTGAAGTTGAAAAGATTAAATTACATTCCTCCTGAAAACTCAACAACATTGACATGCTCTGGGGATTCAGTGTTCACCTTTCAATGATAGAATTATAAGTGCCCTTCCCCACAAACATACAAGGCACTTATGTGAGTTCTGAGATTGAATGAAAAATAAATAAATACAAAGCCATTACCCCAGCAAGGCCAATTCTTATTTTTAATGAAAATATTCTTGTAGCATTTCATTTGTTTAAAAAAATCTTTATTTTTTGAGTTTATAATATTATACACTATATTTCCTTACCTTTCTTTCTTCAAACCTTTCCATATTTTGTCCCTTGCTTTCTTTGCAATTCATGCCCACTTTTTAAATTTTTTATAACATGCATATAAGTATAGCTTTCATAGTCTTTATAATGCTACTTGTATATATGTTTTCAGGGTTAGTCATTTAGTAATGGATAACCAGCTGGGGCATTTTCTGGTGGAAAAACAATTTCCTCTAATCTCAGCATTCCATGTTTGGAGTTCTTTGCTTTGTACATAAAGCAAAGAGGCCTCATGGGTTTTCCTCCCTACACTTCAGTGTGTTTCTTATTGTTGTTCTCTTCATGTATGTTGGTAAGAGAGTTTACGAACGTAACTTCTTATATTAGTAAGAAACACAATTTCATGACAAACTCCTGGTCCTCTAGCTTTCGCAATCTTTCTGGCCCCTTTTGTGCAGTGTTCCCTGTATCTTAAATGCAGGAGTTCTCTGGCAGAATAATCAAGTGTGACTGGGCTGTGTTCTGTTTCGTTGTGTTTTTTTTCTGTAATTAACTCCATCTGTTGCAAAGAAGTTTCTTGATGAGAAGTGAGAATTACCCTTATTTCTGTGGATGAAAACAAATTTAGAGTGTAATTAGGAGTATGCTGTTTATTAAGTTGTTGGTTGACAGTTCTATGTATTCACTAACCCTGAGTAGTTTGTTAGGGATGATCTCCTTCTTGTTGAGTGGATTTGCAATCCAATTAGAAAGCAGTTGGTTAGGACCAAGGTACATATGCCACTTACTAATGTGTCTTTAGGGTTGTCATGCCATGCAGGTCATTGTGGTTTATAGTCATTCTTTTAGAGATTGATTGTCTTGTTTTCTCCCCTTACCTTGAACACACATAAATCAAGACACAAGTAATTTTATTGCTTACTGAGAGGGGGCTCTAATTGTGAAGAGAGATAAATACAGAAGGAGGAGGATAAAATAACAATAAGGGTGCCAGAAAAAGTCACAAAGAGTCATAATATTAACTATTTATATTTTAAAACAAAAATATATAACATATATATATATATATATATATATATATATATATATGCATAGTTTAACTGAAATTCTCTAATTTGGACTGACAATGCTCCCTCCAAAATCCAAATTACATCTAGGAAAAAACCCCAAGGCCAGTCATGAAAAGTTCTCTTTCATTTTTTCGTCATGGTTTTCCCAGACACTCTAAAACAATATATTGCAGGTTACTGATATTGTCATTGGTTGTCCCTAGAAGTCCCTGTTTCTGGAGAAACCATTTATTTTCTTCAGGCACAGGGTCCAGATATTGTCATAAACAATATTTCTCTCAGTATAAATTTTCATTTCTTTACATTCTCACCTATACTACTAGTTCTTAGATGGATCGCAGAGACATCAGCAACAAGTTTTTATGTTATTCCTGGTGTAACCAGTACCATATTGTGGCATTGTCATTAACCCACAGAACATATAGACCAGCAGAGTACTGTATTAAAATTAAGTCCCAGGCTATATTTAACCATCTAATCTTGAAGCAACTTGGTGATTCTGTCACAGGTGATAAACAGATGGAATTCAAGTCTGACACCAGGGGACAAGTATCTTCCACTCCACAGAGCTGTTCTATGGATTCTATTCATATGCACTTCCACATTCCTTAGAATTTCTAAACGACAATTGAGATATGAATATCTGCTTTTATTCACGTGAGAGCCAAGTGTGATGATTAGAGTACTTTGCTCAGTGCTAGGGCATGCCATCATCAGTAGATTGTTTTAAACAGAAGTATATCTTAATCTCACAACTGGTTTGTACTTTGTCAGAATTTCTTTTTTTTTATTGGATATTTTATTTACAATTCATATGTTGTCCCCTTACCCCATCCCCCACCCACCCGGGAACCCCCCATCCCCTTACCCCTCCTCCTTCTTCTCCGTGGATATAACCCCACCTACCCCCTCCCACTTCCCCACCCTCAAAATTCCCACCCCCTGGGGCGTCCAGCCTTCATGAGGTCAAGGATCTCATTTAAAATATGTTTTCAGAAGCACTAAAATAATTCCTTCTCTTACTCTCAATGTATTCTTTAGTAGCTAGTGACTTGATAAATTAGCTTTTTTTTACTATGTTATTGACTTTTCCTTTTAGCAGTATATAGCTTTCCTGGGAATTACTTTCTTTGGTCATATTATATTCTTCCTACTTCACCCTACTGATCACTACTAGACTGAAAATTATCTATCCCTGTACCATTATTGTATATAATTTCCTTTTTTTCTTTTTTTGTTGGAAAACCTTATGCAAAATTATTTAAAATTAAAACGGAAGCTTCCATAGATCCTTTTGTTGCCCTGAAGGCTAGTCTTCAGAGTGGAGGCATTCAAGTAGACTCTAGTGGAAAGGCCTTATAATTAATTAAATTTACATCCTATAGGAGGAGCTAATGTGGGAGGAATAAGGAGAGGAAGAGGAGTAAGGAGAGGAAGAAGAGAAGGAAGAGGAAGATCTAGGAGAAGGAGAGGGGGAGGGGGAAGACATGCAGGCGGATATTTGTGTATCTCTGGCAGTCAAAGGTAGTTCGTATATCTAGGTTGAGTATTGGATTACATCTCTTATTCTGTGGGCACCTTGTTATTGATCATTACTAAATATATAAAGCCTTTGGATAATCTAAGCATTAGAGTCTCATTTGTACCAAGCCCACATGGTTGGTGGATGGTCTGGGCAATGCCCAGCCTTGTGGAGATAGTGTAGAAGATTGGAAGAGCCATCTCCCACCCTGGCATCTCGTGGGTGGCAGGGCTGGTGTTTCTGGCTGGCCATTTCTAGCTGTGGCACACACGTGGCCTCTGGCCATGGATCATGGAGGCTGACCTAGTCAGAGCTGCTTCAGCTTAGATAGTTGGCTTGACCAGAGGCCATTTTAATTAATTACTGCAATATCTCACCACATTTCTCCTCTCTCCTCTTCTCCCACTCTTCTCCCCTGCACCATCCACGTGTTCTCCCTTTCACTTCTGAAAAAGGGAGGACTTCTATGTATATCAACCAGCCTTAGCATATCAAGTTGCAGTAGGATTAGTAACATCTCTTGTGGCTAGATGAGGCATCCCTGTAGTGGGGAAGGGTCACAAAGACAGACAACAGAATCAGAGATAGCTCCTGTTCAATTGTTAGAAATTCCACATGAAGACCAAGCTATACAGCTGTTACATATGAGCAGAGGGCCTAGGTTATTCTCTCTGATGATGGTTATACTAAGCTCCTGTCTGAAAGCATAGCAGAATATCTTTAGCAGTGTCAGGGGTGGGCTCCACAAAAAAATCCATCCATTCATTTTTTTTCCTAAAATTTACCTAAATAAAAATGTAAGCACATGTAAATCGATCAGAACATAAAGTTTTGATTCTATATTTATGCTCTGTTAATAAAATGTGGAAAAATTATTAAGATAAAATAAAAATACAGAAGGATATCTGCATAGTCTATGTTGGTATGTTTGACAACTTGAAAACTAGCATATTTTCAATTCCCTACCATAGATTAAAAATACATAATACATCCAATATAGAAATAGTTTGTAACTAATAATGATTTAATAGGACTAATGACAACAAATATCATGCCCTAAAGTGAAAACAAAACAAAGCAAAAATACCAACAACAAAACCAAACCAAATGAAAAAGCTCATATATGATGAGGATGATCAGGAGTAATAAAAATGTAAGTTTCAGAGTAAGAGACTGATATGATTTAATCTTCAATTATAGCTACAAGTTCCTGAATTAAGACATGGTCCCTGACTTGCAGTGCTGTTTGGAAAGCTCTGGAGTCATTAGACAGTGAGCTGTGACTGGTGGAAGGAGGCAACTAAAGTTAAGCCTCAGACTGTGCTTTCTCTGCTTTCGGTTGTTCCACATTGTAAGGAGCAAAGACTACACCTTTCCACAGCCATGACCTCTTCCACTCCTTCCTTGCTGTGATTAACTGCAGCTCTCTGAAGCTGTGAGCCCAAATAGTTCTTGCTTTAAGTTGTTCTCATTAGTCATTTTGTTCATATAGAAAATAACAAAATATATAATATGGTAACCATTTGGAAATGTACAATTTATTAAAATTATAATCACTCAGTAAAAATACAAAATTGAATTACACTTTAATACATTTGTGGAAGGCTGATTGTGGTGTTGTTCTTTGAAGTTTAGAAGTATTATGCATAGAACAGAGGATATCAGACATGTTAGACAAATGTGCTATCACTAAGGTATAGTTACATCCCTCTTTTTATATTTTAATTTGTAAGTATTAAAAGTTGCTTAAGCCTGCCTTGAACATGTGATTTCTCTGTCTTAGCCTCCTCAGTATCTCTTATTACAAATGGATGAGGCCATGAATCACTTTTAGAAATTATTTTTCAATTTTCACATTCTATGTTAACTAGCATGAGAAGAAATGGAGAATAAGTTGGTTAATTTCTGGAAAGAAATTTGTAAATACTTAATCTTAAGAAGATTATTCAACATGTTTAACTAAAATACTTTCACAGTTTTCTAACATCAAATGATTTGATAATTTAATATTTTATTATTTTTTACCTTCATGGCAGTATATTAAGTAAACTTATCAAAAGAAATACATATTAGTAAGTAATACTCACTTCAAAATCGATAGAATCATTTAACCAACAAAGTAAAACAATTTTCGGGAGAGAATGTTAGCATAGTGGTGATATGGACGATCATTACCAAGCCTAAGGACGTGCGTATGTTCCACAGAAACCTCATGAGGTAGAAGAGATCTTACTCTCACATGTTGTCCTCAGAGCTATGCATGTGTACACATACACTCCAAATACATTTATCTTTTTTAAAGATATGTTAATTTGAAACTCAAGAATTTAAGATCAATATGGAAAAATCTATAAGCAACATTAAATAGTTTTTGGTAATGGATAATTTTGGAAATCCCTGCCTTTTGCCTTTCCTGATAAGAAATTCTCTAGTAATCTTATAACTATCATCATATAAAATTATGTTAATTATAGAAAAAGTTTCTTTCAACCAATTTGACCACAATTGTTCTGAGATTTCCCTTTAGATTAAGAGCAGACTTTGGTTCTATTCCTGACTTGTTTACTTCAACATGAAACTTGATTAGTCAGTTTTGTAAAAATATTTCACATTTCACTCCTGGTTTGTCATCACTGGAGCATACCTTTGCTAAAAATTTGAAGTTGATGTTTCCTAATAGTGATTTTAAATCTGCTTACCCTTAGAAACATTCATCGTAGCTGTACATATCTGATTTCTAATTACATGGATCTAATCAGTATTCATGATCCACATGTGTTGACATATTTCCAAGTAGACAATTAATATGTACAGTTACTACATGTTAGTAAAAATAATATTTAAAAATATTAAAGGTTCCCACTTTTATAACCAGAGTCAAGTACAATGCCTTTTGTTATTTTGGGTTTTCCAAGATCTTATAATACAATAACATAAATGGATTAGTTTATGGACAACAGGAGTTGCTTTATATAATTTTGAGGGGATAATAAGTACCAGATTAGATTTTATGTTAATCTATTTCCATGCTTGAATTAAAAACATAATTTCATCTGGAGAAATTGAAAAGAAACTTTTTTCTAAGTTACTGAATAGAGAGAGATATTTGAAAGACTTTTCTCATATTAACATCACATACTTAATTTCATGGGGAAAAATATAAAACTATGGATAGCTAAAATTATCCTATACAGTCTCTCAAATCTTGAGGTATCACTATCCCTGATATTAAGTTATACTACAGAGCAATAATAATTAAACAAAATGGTATTGACATAAAAACAGGAAAGTTTTTCAATGGAATTCAACTTAACAGACTTAAATTTACACACCTCTAGACATCTGTGTGTGTATGTGTGTGTGTGTGTGTGTGTGTGTGTGTGTGTGAATAAGCCATGGCAAGACGAAAGCATTTAACAAATAGTGTTGGTCTAGCTTGATATATGTATGTAGAAAAATGAAAAAAGATCCATATCTATTACCATGTACAAAACTCAAGTTGAAGTGGATCAAACACCTCAACATAAAACCAGAGAGATACACTGACCGAACCTCATAGAAGAGAAAGTGGGAAATAGCCTTGAATGCATTGGCACAGGAGACAAATTTCTGACCAGATTACTGGCACTGAGATCAATAATTAATAAATGGGACCTCATGAAACTTTAACGTTTCTCTAAGGCAAAGAACATAAAAGGACAAACTGGAAGCCTAGAGACTGGGAAAACATCATCACAAATTCCAGATCTAGCAGAGGGCTAATATTTAAGACATATAAATAACTGAAGAAACTAGATATCAAGAAAACAAACAAACCTACTTTAAAAATTGGATACAAAACTCAACAGACACATCTCATACAGTTGAGAAACACTTAGACATTCAACATACTGAGCCACCAGAGAATGGTAATCAGCACAAGTTTGAGATTCCATCTTCCACCTGTCAGAATGGCTGAGACCAGAAACACAAGTGAAAGGTCATGCTGGCGACATTGTGGATCAAAGGGAACATTCCTTCTTCGCTGCTGGGAGTATAGCCTTGTACAAGCACTTCAGAAAACAATATGGAGGTTTTGAAGAAAATTAAGAATCAGCTTACTTCAAGATCTAGCCATGTCACTCCTGGACATATACCCAAAGACCACTCAGTCCTACAACAAGGGCATGTTTCAACTATGTTAAGAGAAGTTTTATTTAAAATAACCAGAAACTGAAAATGGCATTGTTGTCCCTCAACTTAAGAAGAGAATTTAAAAAAAAATGGTACATTTATACATTGAAGTATTACTCAGCTGTTAAAAAAATGAAGCCATAAAATTTGCTAGCATACAGATGAAATTAGAAAAAAATATTATTCAGAATGAGGTAACCCAGACTCAGAAAGACATTGTATATACTCACTTATAAAGTAGGTATTAGATATAAAGTAAAGAACAATTGTGTTTCAATCTACACATCCACAGAGCCTAAGTAGCAAGGAGGGCTTAAGGCAGGACAGGAAGATCTTTCTGGAAAACAGATTTCATGGGTCGAGTGGGGATGGGAACAGAAAGGATCAGGTGAGGGTGGAAGGATATGAGAATACTGTGAGAGTTGACAAGAGTTGGAGGCCATTTCAAGGGCAAAAGAGAAACCTACTAGAAAGGAAACCCGATGGAATCTAAGAAAACAACACTAGTTGAGACTCCTAGTAATGAGGGATATGGAACATGAAAGTGTTATCCTCTGTACCTAGAAAGGTCTTAGGTAGAGGGATTAGGACACCTACTCAGACACAAAACCTACAACACACAGTTTCTCATGCCTGCACAATGTTCTGGAAATGGAGCCTAGCATAATCACCATCAGAGTGACCAGAGATCCTTCAGAAACTGATGAGAGCACAGCCAAATATTAGGCAGATCATGCAAAGTCCTACGGGGGAGGAATTATTGAAGGTGCCAGAGGGATCAAGAACACCACAATTACATGGCCCACAGAATCAACTGAATAGGATTCAACTGAACAGGGCTCACAGAGATTGGAGAACCTGTGTGTGTCTGACCTGGGATTATATATATATATATATATATATATATATATATATATATATATGGAAGTTCTAAAGAAATTATTTATAAAGAATAGAGAAATAATACATAAGAAGCCATACTGTTTTAAATACATATACTTGAAAAATCATAATCATGTCATAAGGTAATATATAGTGGTTTTGATTAGAATACCCTGCTGAGGGGAAGTACTAAAAATTTTATTCTTCATTTGTTAGTTTTACATTCCAACAATAGTTTCCCTTATCTACTTTCCTCACAATCCCTTCCTCCACCTCTCTACTCCTCATCCCCTTCTGTTCCTCCATTTCTTTCCAGAAAATACAGGACTCCCATCGATATCAATCAGTCCTGCCATATCAAGTCGCAATAAAGTTAGGCATATCCTCTTCTATAAAGGCTGGACAAGGCAACACAGTAGGATAAAAGGGCTCAAAAGGAAAGCAAGATTTAGAGAGAACCCATGATTCCACTGTTAGGAGTACCACATGAAGACCAAGGTCAGTCCCACGCGGGCCCTTGGTTGGAGGTTCAAGTCTCTGTGAGCCTGTATAGACCCAGTTTAGTTGTCCTTAACACTTCTGGATCCTACAATCCTTCTTCTCCTTGTTCTGAAGTATTTTCCAACTTCTACTCAATGTTTGGCTATGAGTCTCAGCATCTATTTCCATCAGTTTCTAAGTGAAACCTCTTATGTGACAACTAAACTAGACAACCATTTATAAGCATATCAGAATTTCATTAGGAATCATTTCATTGACATTTTTTTGCCAATGTTGTTTGGTCCTATCCTGTGTATCTGGGCTATCCATTCTCTAGTTCTAAATTCCAGGCAGGGTCAGGTGTGGGCTCCCTCTCATGACATGAGTTTCAAGCTGGAGCAGTTATTGTTTCATTATTCCCATACTGTCTGTGCCACCTTTATGTAACACATTTATAGGCAGGACAAATTGTAGGTTGAAGGTTTTGTGGCTGTGTTAGTGTCCCAGTCCCTCCATTGGAAGTCTTGCCTGGCTACAGGGGATGGCTACTTCAGGCAACTTATATCCCCTTTGCTAAAAGTCTCTACTAGGTTCATTCTCATGGAATGCTGGGAACTTCTATAGTCCTAGGTTTCTAGATTGTCCCAGAGATGTTCCCCCAATTCCAGTTGTCTGCCAGTGTTCTCTCACTCTGTCCTCCTCATGCCCATTCCCTCCTGTTATCATCCCCATACCTTTTCAATCCAGTGATCTTCCCAGTCCTCCTACTATGTCTATTCTGTTTCTCCTTCTCAGTGAGATTCATGTATCCTCCCATTGAACCCTTCTTGTTAATTAGCTTCCTTTGGTCTGTTTATTTTATCAATGTTAACCTTAAGGACTAATATTCACTTATAAACAATACATACCATGTTTCTCTTTCTGGGTCTGGGTTATGTCACTCAGTATTTTCTTTTTTAGTTCTATCCATATGCTTGTAAATTTGATAATGTCCTTGTTTGTAATATCTGAGTAATATTCCATTATGCAAATGTACCATATTTTCTTTATCTGTTCTTCAGTTGAGAGGCATGTAGGCTTGTAGGTTTAGATTTTTCAAATCCTACTTAAACAAGAGCTCATAAATGGTTTAACATTCCTTCTAGCTTACCATCCACCAGAGGTAGTGGAAAAGAAAGGTTATTAGGACATAGGGAAAGTAGACCTGTTTAGAAATAGTTCTTTGGAGGCAATTCCAGTCATTGTGATCAGGATATCAGCAGTTCACTCTACTAGCAAACCATCAAACACAAATCCACAGCTTCAGTCCAGTCCACTCTGAATATACCACACACAAATCAGTAGCTTCAGCTTGATCCGGGATAAACCAAGAGGCTCCATTCAATTGATGCGAGTTCATGGAAATGGCAAAAAGTCACTGGAATATCCTGAGAATTCATGATATTCTTCTCTATGAAGTCATGACAAGTGAAGATCAGCAATACTGTTCAAGGGTAACCAGCTTCAGAGTGTCATCAGCAGACACTAGTGAAGCAGTGCAGAACAAACTAAAGTACGACTCTTGTCTCACAGCCTGTGGTCATATTTATATTCTTTCTAAACATCAGGTATCCTTTCACATGTCTGTTTCAGCAAAATATCCTCACACCTGTATCTGCTTCAACAAAACATTCTTTCATGTGTCTGCTTTAGCAAGACAGCTCTCACTTGCGTCTGCTTTGGTAAAACATCCTTTCACCTATATGCTCCAGGAACATTATTACATGAGTCTTCGATGAAACCAGAAATTTCCACTTCATGGATTGTTTCCAATTTCTGATTGCTATGAATATATCTGCTATAAAAAAAGGTGACCAAGTGTCCTAGTGGTCAGATGGAACATCCTCTGGTTATATTCCCAAGGGTGGTATAACTGGGTCTCAAGGTTGATCATTTTGGCCTATATTTAATTCTAAATATCATGTCAAACTTGAGACAAACTTGGAATTTTACTACATTTCACCCCCCTTTTCTAAAATGTATTCGTATTGAATAAATCTTATATTTTACTATTTATTTGTGCTTTAGTGTGAAGCATGCAGTATATTAAGCTACAGGGCCTTTTCTTCAAGTTCTGGGAGGCAACTAAGCACAATTTCTATAATATATATTATTTTGGCAGACCCTTAGATGCCACTAATCAGAGACATGAAGGGAAGTTTCCCATGCCTGGAACTGTGGATGTTGTTAAATAAATCTATGGCTCTTGGTGGGGAGTATCACTTCAATCAGTGTAACTTTATTTTTAGAATTTATAAATGTAATTACATTATGATATCAAAATAAAAGAAATGGTAACATTTAACATTTAAATAAGCAAAGAAAAATTTTTAAACACTTACATATGTAGACAAACATGAAATACATGTTACATATATATTTTTGAGTAAATTAAATAACGGTTTCATGTGCTTTTATATTGTTTTCCCCTTCTCCCTTTTCCTTTGTATTGCTTTTCCTGCCCACTGCTCAATTAAATCTCCCATATTCACCTGCCTCACTTTTCTTTTTATGGCATTTGCATCCTGATGACACCCTGTCTGTAATTCTACCCCTCACCATACTCCTTTTTCACTTTCATGGGCTTTGAGATTACTCCAGGGTATATACTAGCATCTGAGCATTCAGGTTTGAGAACCACAAATAAAAGAGAACATACAACTTTTGTCATTCTAGGCCTGTGTTACCTCAATCAGTATAATACTTTATAGTTCTATCAATTTACCAGAAAATTTCATGATTTTATTTTTCTTTATATGTGGATACAATTACATTATGTCAATATTCCACTAGGATGCTGAAAGATATTTAAGTCATTTCCATTTCTTACTCAGATGGGTAGAGCAAAATAACCATGGTTGAGAAAGTATCTGTAGGGTAGGATATGCGTCCTTTGGGGATATGCTAAGCATTCAACAAATGTCAAGTGGTATACTGATTGACATAGTAGATATACTTTTAGCATTTTGAGAATTGGCCACATTATTATCCAACATGGGTCCTACAATATACCCCCTTTCCTCAATTTCTCACCAGAATATGTTATTGGTTGTTATGCTGATCTTAGGTATTCAAACTGGAGTGAGATGATTTCTCAGAGTTGTTTTTATTTGTACTTTTCTAATTTCTAAGGAGGATAATGAATATTCTTGTAATATCTCCTAACCTAAAACTGAAACTTTGTTTATAACATATATATGCATATACATATATTATATATATTGTTTAGATTCATACATATATATATTTAAATTTTGGACATTTTTTTCTTGATCCCTGCTTGTTTTAGTTATTTGTATATTCTGAATTTTAATCCCCTATCAGACATGCAGGTGGCAAGAATTTTCCACTCTGGGAGTTTCTTGTTTACTCCATTGGCTATTTCTTCTGCTATATATATTTATAAGGCCCTATTTATCACTTGTTACTTTGACTTTCTGAGTGAATGGAGTCCTATTCAGAAAGTCCTTTCCTATGCTCATGTCATGTGGAGTACTATGTTTTCTTCTAGCAGTTTCAGCACTTGCAGTTTCACATTGAAGTTTTTGATCTGTTTAAAGTTGATTTTTAGGTGCAGTGATAGACTTGATTATGATTTTATGAGAATATCTGAATGTTGGATGTCATATGAAAAGAAAGGAGAGTAATCAACAGTTCTACCTGCATGTGATACTTATGAACTACAGTGGTGACAAACATTGCACAATATTTTCAAGGATGAAATAGTTTATTTATATCTTGTGAATACCCAACATTCTTCTAACTGTACCTGAAGTCTACTCTAAACACATATACATACAAGTAACACTAAATAAACTCAGAAGATTGTATTCATTTGTACATATATATGTGTGTGTGTGTATTAATAATGATTAAAGAAATGATCTATGGACTCAGCAGATTGTATTTCTGTGTAACCTATCTATACATAGATATTAATAAAAAGAAAGTTTTTTAATGGCTATGGAACTTATATTAGACATTGAACATGTTTTGGAGACATTATGAATGTGCTAGCATGGTGGCACACATTTATAATCCCAGCAGTTTTAAGTTGTATGTGTGAAAGTTGTGATTTGTTTGCTAGCCTGCAATAGAGAGTAGGTTCCTGACTCAGCAAGTCAAGGACTAGTTTGTAACTTAGTGATAAGACAACTGCCTAACCTTAACAAAGTTCTAAGTTCTACATTTAACACTAAAAATGACAACAAAATTGTGACCATAATGAATGTTACAGGATTGTACACCTAAATATATGTTTTATATGTAAAGGAATATAATATAAAACAAGAGTTATTAGGGATAGAGAAAGATTCAGTACAAACTAAGAAATTTTAATGAATTTAAAAGTTGTGATTCATAGTAATACATTTGTGTTTGTCCATTATTTGTGACAAATGAACCATATAATATTATTGAAAATAATAAAGGACACTAGATATAACATACTTGAGAAGTTAACAGTATCTTTGGAGGTTCTGGGTTACAGAGTACTGGGAGGAGAGGGGTGGCTGATATTAGGATGTAAAGCAAAGAAATAAATGAATAATAAAAAGGAAAAAGTAAGAGAGATACCTTTAAAAATAACATTGTTAGAAAATTAGTGTTTTCTCCTTTAAATAATTCTAGAAGATTCTAGAAAGTGTCTTTACATCTATTTTGAGTAGTGAATTCCCAGAAAATAAAGTATTTAAAGTATAAAACCTAGAAATATTTTTAATTTCAAGGCATAGTGATGTATCCTCTCATACAAAAAATAAACATATATTGAGTTTCTTTCATATAACAGATATTTTATTTACAAATTTCTCAGGCTTCAAAATGATGTTGCAAATTTCCAAATGAGGAATATATGGATCATCTACATTAGCATCTGAAACAAGACACATTTTAAAAAAGAATATGAATTTGTCAAGAAATATGTATAATTTTAAGCTTCTCATCTCTTGTGATTTTTATGTTCCTAGTAGGAAGTTTCATAAACTAACTATATAAGGTAAATAAAGTAACGTAAATGGGTGAGAATTCATTTATGAAATGATAAATGTGAAACATGAAATAGGTCAAAACATTGTTTATGTTGGTTATGTTTGAGTATAAAATTTTAAAGTAAAATAATAAACAGAACTAAAATAAACTATAAACTATGAATAATGTCTACCCTGCTAATAGCACAGTATTTGCATGTATGGTATAATTTTAAAAGTTCCCAAATATACTGGTAATACTGTCTTCACAGAAAAATGGACAAAAGATTTGAACAGATATTTCCACTAATAATAACCAGTGACTGAATATATTGAGAAATGTGAGAAATGAATTCAAACTGAAGTCCATTTAGTTAGGAAAGCTTAAATGCTCAAATATTTTGTCTTCAATGGTTTACCAAATTAGGATAAACTTTAAAATATGTATTTTTAATGAGGACTCTATGGTATATATCTCTTGACACAGAAACTCCTCTGATGGTACTTCTATGAAGAAAGTAATTTTAAATTGGATGTAAAATTCTGAAGCAGCTGATCTATTGAATTCCTTTCTAAAAAGCATTGGAAATTATTTATTCATATATATACAATGAAGTTATTTTATAAATTTTTGTGTAATGCCATGTCAACAAGGCAAAGCATGATGTCAATATATGAGAAAAGAACATAAAATGGTAATATATAAATACATATAAAATTATATATATATATATATATATATATATATATATATATATATATATATATATAATCACTGTTCTGATATAAAAGGCTATCTGCACAAACCAAAATAGTATCTACATTGGATGGTTAAAAATATTCACTCTTTGTCATAATCATATTAATCCTGAATATTAATATTTGTGGATCCAACATGCTGTATTTTTTTAATATTCTTACATCACTTTAGAGACTCTTCTTGTACTTACAATTTGCAGATACTGAACTGAGGGGAAAATAAAAGCCTCCAGAATAATAACCACTTAAGTTCTAATAGTAGAAGCCTCTGGCTGATATTAGGGAAGAGATGTAGTACACAGAGGAAAACTACCATATGGAACAAGGAGTTCCTGAAACCTTAGCAGAAGCCTTTAATTACTATTATGATGCAAAATCCTTCATATCAAATTTAGACATTGTTTACTATTGTAGATTTTAATGATGTTCTCTAATTAATTATTATCTGAAATTCAATGATTACCCTTGTGCTTTTTTTTTTAATTTAGAAAAATATTCTGGATAAATACAGAAACTGTTAAGTTTATAAATTGTTTTTATTGCACCTATAAAACCAGAACAAATGTCACCAGACATTACATTTTCTTGTCCTACTACTATGTTTGTGAATTAACACTTTAAATATTAGAATCTTAGGGAAAATGAGTAACAATTTTTAGTGGCTAATGTTTATACTCTAGCATGGTTTCATATTTTCCTGTGTGTACTTTGGTTTATTTAATTTAAAAGTCTTTTTGCTAGCCAGCGTATATTCTGAATGAAGTTCAAATACACTAGTACATGAACATTTCTCTTAACTTGATAAAAAAAAAGTTTTCATAGTGCTTGGCAGTACTCAGATTTGCCTCAGCTAATAATGCACATAGGAATGTACCATTATTTTAGTTCTAGAGCAAAACTGGGAAACTACCAGTTAGAAATGTCCGTTAGAAAATGCATATTGCTAGCATCATTACATTATTCGTTGAAATTTTCAAATCGTATCATAAAGGCCTGAGTTTCTCAGAGGCACAAGCTATGATGACCACATGATGGTTAAGCAGTCTAATCAATGCAACAAAATTTTAATTAGTTCTAATAGTTTCATTGCAGCTCTTAAGCGACCAAATTTATAGCAACGAATATCTACTCTAATTTAATTAAACATTCCTTTAATAAATTATTTTGGAGATTTTGATAAAGTAATATTTAGAGTGAAGCGTTCTGAGTTGCCAAGTTCGAGGTAGTGAGTCATTGCTCCTGCAACTATGATGTCAGTAATTAACACCCAGGACACATCTCACCAGAACCTGATTCATGATGAACAGATGGACTATTAAGGTACCGGCCTAGCAACCTGCTCCTCAGATAGGTCCGTCAAAAATTTTGATGTGCAAAATGGAGGACAAAGCCTCATCACAGACCTCAGAGACATGAGGAGCCAGTGTGGCAAGTGGCCTGGGCCCACCCCATGTAAGGTAATATTCTGGTTTCCTATTCTTATGACCGGAAAATCATTATCTGGAAGAAGAAAAAAGTGGCACTTGGGAGAAGACCCATGAGCACTCAGGACATGACTCCTCAGTTACCTCTGTTTTCTGAGCCCCTCATTACTATGTCCTGATCCTAGCCTGTGGGAGTTCAGATGGGGTCATCTCACTGCTGACCTATACAGGGGAAGGCCTGTGGGAAATAAAAAAGATTAACCGTGCTCACAGGATTGGCTGTAATGCAGTCAGTTGGGCTCTGGTTGTTACGCCTGGAAGCCTTAAAGAGCATCAGGGCAAAAACCTAGCTACACCAAGAAGTTTGCATCAGGTGGCTGTGACAACCTCATCAAGCTTTGGAGGAAAGAGGACGATGGCCAGATGAAAGACGTGCTAAAGCTAGAGGCATACAGCGACTGGGTTCAAGACTTTGCCTGGGCCCCCTCCATTGGCTTGCCCACCAATGACAGCTGCGCTCAGGACAGTCGAGTGTTTATTTGGACCTGCCATGATCCATCGGGCAGTATGTGGTCACCCAAACTCCTATACAAGTTCAATGACTTTGTGTGGCAAATGAGCTGATCCATCACAGCAAACATCCTGGCTGTGTCAGGTGGAGACAATAAGGCTACCGTGAGGAAGGAGTCGGTGGATGGACTGTAGATGTACAGCAGTGATGTTAACAAGGGCCAGGGTTCTGTGTCAGCCTCCATCACAAAGGTCCAACAGAATGAGCAGTGAAAAGACAGGCAGCCTGATCTTCCTGCTATCTATTCTGGAACAACCTCCAAACAACTGGGAGGAAGAATCTCAGTGCTACCAGGATTCCACACCCAGGAAGGCCCACACGTACAACATTGTGTGCTCACCTCCTCTACTGGGATTCCGTATGTTTAGCAATTTAATATCCAATTGAAAGTATTTGTATAAGGAGAAAATGACTATTACTTTTAAATATTTTTGGCCATATTTAACTATCTTTTAGTTCAAGCTCTTTCTAAGGTAATAAAATCATATTGCATAGAGAAAAAAGTAATATTCAATTCACCTAGGGAGCATGGTCCAGACAAAACAGGACTGGTGTACATTTGAACTCTCGTATACGACAGCATCCATAGGGTCTGCACAACTTTTAGCCAGATTGGGTTTCAGAGCTAAGACTAGGAAGTGGAAACCAGCTCTGACCCCTAAGTAAGAAACTGTCTACAATTATCATGTGCTTACAAAGAACAAATTAATTCTTTCAGATGGAGTCTTATGGGCAATATTAGCCACATTTAAGTGGAGGCCCCTTGCCCAGCAGTAGGTATACAACACAAAATAAATTAAGTAGGATATTTTTTATTTTCTCTCATGTTGTTTTGTTAGGGCATTTTTTTAATCTTACTGGTCTTTTGTTTATATATTATGGTTTCCCATATTGTGATTTTTATAAAGTATGGTTGGTTTTGTTTGTTTGTTTCTTTTGTTTTCTTTTATTTTTTAATTATTTGTTTCCCTGTGTATTCTAAAGAGAGTGAAAGAAAGGGCACAGAGGCAAGCAGTTCGGTAGATTTGGAGGTTCTATGGTTTGCTGCTAACACAGGAATAGACTCCTCAGTCTCATCCAAACAGAAAATAAACTAATGAAAACAGAAAAATAGCAGTGAAGTTCAAAAGCTATGTCAAATATTACAGTCGGAACTTTTCAGATACCACTTGGTAAATAAATAATTTACTTTTTTAAATTCTTAAATCCTTGGATAATCATTTGATGATAGTTAACCATGCCATGGCAGAAATGATTAAGATAGAAAATGGTAAGTATAAAAAACTTAAAGTTAAAAAAAAAACATGTTTTTCGGTAACAATAAAATATTTCTAGAATAGTTTATTTTGGAAAATTAATTTCCTCTCAAGCATTTATGGAATCCACAACTGAAAAAGAAACATCATATAACTATTAAATTATTAATACGTTTTGAAATTTCATCAGTATGTGCAGAAAATGCCTTCTTATAAAACAAACATCACTTGGAGTAGAAAATAATGTCAGTTAGTGAATTTTCTGAGCTTCACATTAGAAACTTAGCACTCTAAATATTTCATAAATTAATTTGCTAGCAGAATTATAGTGAAGTTATGAATACTAAAGACAATGATCAAACTCAGATTCTTCACACAAATGTTGAAACTATATCTTCCCTATGTGCTACTTCTGTGGTTATAATTTCAAAATTATTGGTAATTATTTAAAAATTATTAGTGGTAATTCATTTCAAAAGTACAGACTGAATTTTTTATTGGATATTTTATTTATTTACAATACAGATGTCATCCCCTTTATCCATTTCCCCTCCCTAGAACCCCCTGTCCCATCCCCCCTCCTCCTTTATGCTTTTATGCCATTTTGATTACATGCATGTATTAAGGTCAGTTCTAGGTTGAGGGTCTAGCCTTGCTTTTTCTTTGACTATTTGTGTTTATTGTATTGCTTGTTCCTTGACTATTTGCATCTATTATATTGCTAGCCCCTCAACCCAGGCTAAGTTTTTGATAAGCATCCTTAGGTTATTTCAAACTTTTAAGACAGATAGTAAGAGAATATATCAATATATACAGCTAAAAATATAGTTTCTTAACACACAATATGGCATAAAATTTAGTATTCAATTATGGTTTGATCCAATTATAGTTGTTGGAATGCGGAAACTGAGCTTTTCATATATATATATATATATATATATATATATATATATATTCATAGATGAATCTATAATTTTAGCATTGTTCACATTCTTTTTAATTTTTTTATACATTACTACATTTACAGGAATAAATGTTTCTCTAGGGTATAGTAGTGTAACACACATTATGTTTGATAAACTTCCTTTAGTCTATAAATCATGTTTATAAAGGTAAGAAAAAAACAACTTTCACACTATATAAAGGCAAACACAAAACGTAGGATGTTTAAAATTTAGTTTTAATTTTACAATGAATGGCTTATAGTATATCTTCAAACCCAATTAATTACTGAATGTATATGTAGAAAAGAAGAAACCAAGATATAATTTGCCAATACTTTTGAATAAGTTATACTAATAAGAACATCAGTGATTTCTCAGCTGCTCAATTTGGCTTTACAAAATGACCTGCAGTTCCATAAATATTATTACATGTGATGAGGTTACATACCTTATATGCCTAGCTGGCATTCAAGTTTGCATATATACAGCATTTTATTTATGGTCCCATCACTGGATATACAACAGAGTTAATTCCATAGCTCAGTCATGGAAAATAATGTTGCAGTGAACAGGATATGAGGGTTGATGTTATTTTGTGAAAGTTGCCATCAAATCCATTGTTCTTCACTTGTTAAGCAATGACTACATTTCTCCAGCATTCAGTTCATCTCATTTGAATATGTATCAAGAAGTTTTATAACTGGGTCATTTTATTTTAATGTGCCTATCACGTTGTTTATATTAACAATGCAGGCACTTGTTACATTATCACCAATGGTAAACACAAGCTACTTTTTCCTCACATCCTTGGCAACATTTATTTTTCAAATTTTTGTTATAATTACTAAATTTCAGCTTAATTAATATAATTTATGAGTTGAAAATAAAGAAGAATGTTAGGTTTCAAAGAAACCTGAGACAAATGACTAACTGACCAACTAACCTACAGAAAGTCTGTTTTGGAATAAAATATATACCATCAGAAATTGAAGAATTTATTTGTAATTTTTCTTTTTAAGAAATTATTTGAAAAGTAGAAAGTGGAAATATTTGGGAGTTAGAAAGAAACCACAAACTATGTTCATGTATTTTCCATTCATTATTGTTACAATTTAAACTAAACTTTCAATCCTGTCTGCTTACAAAACTAACTTCTAAACAATGTTTCCATGATCACACATTTGAATCTGGGAAAAAAATTGGTTCAGCTATACTCTGGTATTCATATAAAACCAGAAACTCACAATTTTACAAAATAAACCTTCAGGTTTTATTATGTAAACAGGTTGGGGTTTTTTCCCAAATTGTAATGATTAGATCTTACTTGTGCACATCAGCATTAAATAGAGCCAGAGCTCGAGTTTATCGTAATTTCAGCCTACAGTGCAAAATTCAGCAGAGAAGAAATTCTGAACAAAAACTGCGATGATTCAGATTCTAAAATATATGACGCTATCCATTTATCCAACCTCAAAAAAATGTATGGCTTTTATTATTAGGCTACAATGGATCAAGATTTGTGTTCACACTAATGTTGCCCTCATTTCCATTTATATTAAACTGGTATTTGTTTTTTTAAAGGAGGCACATGAATGAACAGAGCCTTCCACAATCTCTGTTTGTTCAGCTTGTAACATGCACAATAGCAAATTCAATCTTGTTAAGAGGCTTATTCCTACCTTGTAGAAGTTACTTGAATTGCAAGAAAGTTTGAATTTACATAGATTGTGTGTTTATTTGAAAGAATGGATTGAAGTTTAAAAGAACATTTTTTTCTCACTAATAAATTGCTGATGATTCTGTGATTTCAACAATATTTGCCCATGCTAGCATTCAAATGAGAGAAAAAAATCTTTATTTAAGCATTAGGAAAGCTGAGTTCATCTGAAATACCAATTAGATAAGACTTCTGCAACTCAAGGACAATTTTTTATTCAGTCAACTTTGATGCAAAAAGTTATTTTCTTGATGAAGTACAATTTAGTTTAAATTTGGCAAAAAGGAATGAGGTCAGTGTCACAAAGCACCATTCATTTGAAACTGTATTTTGACATATTTATAGTCATTTTACTAAGGATTATTTAACATAGGCATTTGTTACAAAGAAAACCAAAATGAATTATCATCAACCAAGGCATCAAAATAAAATTTTTGAACAAAATTAATTTTCTGTACCTGAAATTGATGTCATTAGTATATAGTGATTAACGATATTTACTACACACTATTAACAAATATATTTGCAATAACTGCCATTGGGCACTGAAAGGGGAAGCCACTGAAGCACAGAGAAAAATACACCCAGTTAAACAATGACACTCACAAACATTCACAACAATAGAATAAAGAATTAAAATTTCATATAAGGCCTAACAGAATGTAGCCTTCAGAAGTCAATTTGCTTTCCTGCTGCTCTGATATTTTTAATGTTTTGTTTCATTTTGTTTTGTGTGTATGCACGTATTTTAATGAGGCAAAACCAAGATAATCTATACCATGAATAAAAGTTCAACAACCAATAAAATTATAAGGAAAAATACTTCCTTCACTTGAAATCTGTGACAAAATATAACAGAATTCTTAATGTCAGTAGCAGACAAATTTTTGTTAGAAATCTGAAAAAACTAGGACAACAACAAAAAATATATGATTGTAGAAATTACTTAGGATTTAAGAGCTCTGAATATTCTTCCAGAGGACCTGGTTTGAATATCCATCACCCACATGGCAGCTTACAATCCTCCATAAATTTAGTTCCAGGGAAAACAGTCTTCTATTCTGAATTGCTCATCAAAATACTTATGAACACTGATAAACATAAGATAGGATAGTAAGACAATATTTTTTTCTCTTTTATTTTTCTTTAAATCAAATTGTAATTTTTACTTATTCACACAGGAGTTATATACACAAAAGTGCCAGACTTAGGGAAGGGGATGACTCTGGAGCGTGGGTGTTCAGGGGGAGTACAGATATCTTTCAGAACAGGGGATCGTCTGGGTGAAGGTTCAGATGACAGATCACTATGACTCCACCTATGATTCACTTGTCCTTATCTAAGTTGGTACCATCCATGAAGGATACCTATCTACAAGGTCTATGTATTCAGCCTGGCAATTTTCCACCAAAGCTGCTTGTTTACAATAGCTTCTAGACATCTGGTTCAGTTTTTTTTTCCACAGAGACCCAAGACTTTGTGTTAGCATGCATGTATGACAGGCCTATTGCTGATTTTAGGCCTATGGCTGATTTTAGGCCTTCAGTGTATAAACAGGGATGCCCCTGGCATCTCCTCCCTTCTCTAAGTATAGAAGGGCTGTGGCGATTCTAATCTATGCCACAGCTATGTGGAAGGACCATCTTATCCTTAAAGGGAGTGTCGTGGACCCAGTTCCCTTATGAGGCCTAGGATTGATATGCCTGTTTGATACCACAGAAGGCACAGCTAACCCGCTACCAAAAAGATTAATGAAATAAATAGATACCCTTACAAATCCAGGTCCAACCATAAATAAGTTGAATAACAATTTACATCCAGGGAAGAGAAATCTCCCTGAGAATTCCCTTCTTTTTCCTTTCCAGGTAAAAATGAATCACCCGTGATGTCTACTGTTAGAAATTCTAATCCAGATGCTGGCCTTCAAACTTATACTACTCAGAACTTTGATGGGCCATTGACAAGGACATCAAACAGCTAGAGATTGGCATCACTAATCTGAAGAAATCCCTCGTTTCACTGTCTGAAGAGATGTCCAAAAATTGCAAAGGACTTTATTGGACTTGATTTACTCTTTTACAATAGAAAAGGCTGTATACAGCTCTTGAGTGTGTATGGCCCTTAAAGAAGAATGTTGCCTTTACATAGACAAGACAGGGATGGTTAAAGAGAGCATGAAAAGGTCAGAGAAGGCCCTGAGAAAAGACAGAGAGAGAAAGAAAAAGATAACAGCTGGTACAAGAATTGGCTTTGGTACAAGAAGTGTGCATATGTGGGGCTGGGGCTTAGACACATACAGATTGAGATTGTAACAACAGAATTGAACCTCTAAGTTGTTAATTTAGGAAGACTTGTAGGACTGTTTTACATTTTAAGCTCATTCAGACACACAAATTGTCTAGCCACTGAGAATGATGTACTGTTACTCATCTGTAACCTCAGAAATTAGGAGGCAGAGACAGTGCTGTCTGGCTTTTTCAAACTAAGTTTAAAATTAAGGAGAAAGCAACTGAAGAAGACACCAGGTGTCCATCTCTTCTGCTACATATTTCTTTATTTTATTTCTTCATTTTACTTTTTGTATTCATTTTTATTGAATATTTTGTGTATTTACATTTCAAATGTTATCCCCTTTCCTGGTTCCCCATGTCCTGAAACCCCTTATCCCATCCCCCCGCGCCTGCTTCTATGAGGGTGTTCACCCACCCTCCCACTCACTCCTGCCTCCCAGCTCTCAAATTCTCCTACACTGAGGAACTGAGCTACCACAGGGCAAAGGGCCTGAATGTTATAATGTTTAAAATTTATCTTCTATATAAGTAAGTTACATAAATGCTAGTATAGCTAGAAATAAATAAATAGTATGGCAATTTAAACAAACTGCTAAATACCAGTAGGGAAACCTGATCCATCTTTTCTTTATGTATTTCATACATACACACACACACACACACACACACCACCACCACCACCACCACCACCACCACAAGTTTTATGACAATTATTCTCACTGTTTTGCTCGAAAGCCTCTCACTTTTTCAGTGCAAGATCAGGAACGTGAGAGGTGGAAGGTCATTGTCTGGAAGGTTGTTAATTTAGGGAGACCTGTGGGAATATTTTACATTTTGAGCTCATTCAGATACACAAAATCTCTATTCGCTGAGAAAAAAATTATCATACTTTATAAACTTAGGATTTTTATATTCACTCATACAGAAAGTAATAAATGACTTAAGCTTTCACTTGAGTAATAACAGTAAGCTGTAATATTTTTCAACCATTGTGCATAAATCTTCAAAACTGAAAAAGCAGTAAAACTTTAGTCAAGACTACATGAAAATTACATTTAAAGTATTTACACTATCAATGCATATAAATTAGGTAAGTATTTTTGTTTTCTTACTTTCATGTACAATGATATAAAAAAGCTTCTCTATAAGTAATGCTTTGCTGAATATGTTCTAGTATCAGTGGGCATGTGTGTGCTCAATGTACTTCAGGTTGCAAGATCCATATATAGAGAAGTTTAATAGTACACTATCAGCTTTATATTTTAAGATTAATTTATCTTTATTTTATGTGTATGAATCATTTTCCTTCATGTATGTCAATATGCTGGATGCATGTGCAGAACCTGCAAAAGTCAAAAGAGTTTACTTGATCCCCTGGATCCAGAGAGAAGGATAGTTGTAACTCACAATATGAATACTGGGAATGGAACTCTGGACTTCTGAATGAGACCTCCGAGCCATTTTCCCAGCCCTATTTGATACTAAAATTGAGGGTAACAGATGTAATCTATAACAAAACCAGACATAGATAGATAGAAAGATAGGTAGATAGATAGATAGATAGATAGATAGATAGATAGATAGATTGATTGACAGAGATAGAGATCAAATTACTCTTTAAAATGTTTATAGATTTTTTTCCTCTGTGTGTGTGTATGTGTGTATGTGTCTTTGTCTGTGTGTGTGTGTGTGTGTGTGTGTGACAGAGAGAAAGAAAGTGAGAGAGGGGGGAGGACGTGAGAAAAAGTAGGATCTTTCCTTCTACCTTAAATGACGCAGTCTATTTTAATGTTTCAGCCATTTTGTATATTCCATTTGATCTAGCCCATAAATTTCCAGCCAATTCTCTTCTCTTACGTCCACCTCTCATCTGAACATTAGGACTGCCATTATTAAACATTATTTACCCTTTTGTGGGTTCAGGTGGTCAGAGACTATTACCAAGCTTGTATGACCTTTTTATCCTGTTTGTGTTTTGTCACTGACCTTAACTAATCCTTTTAGCAGATATGTGTACATGTGGGTATGGAGGCCAGAGAAAGGGCCAGATATCGTACTTAGGAATTCCGTCTACGTCTTTAGAGAAAGCATCTCTCATTTACTCAGAATTGACTGCAAGTACACATCACCATATTCAGCATTATTATTTGAGTTTGGGATATAAAACTCATATCTCTCTGCTGACAAGATAATCAAATAAACTTTGCAGTCTCACTAGTCCCAATGTTAATTAATTTTAGTTGTAAGGTATAGTTTCCAGAAATGTTAAAATATTAATGCTAACAAATATAAAGAAAGTAACTTGTAAAGATTACATATAAAATAAAAAATAAACTCAAAAGAGGTCTCTGTTTTAAAATTCCAACTAAGAGAAAAAAGAAAAATACCTTAGTATTAGTCAAAAATTTTCACTATATATCTAGTGAATAGGATGGATTGATTTCAAGCAGAATAATCATGTGTCCTGATGATCATAAAGGTTGTATTTATTCAATTTTGGATTGTGGTAAATTCATATATAACATATCATTTAATCTCAAGTCATTAAATAACATAGTTAACATTTTATATCATTAGGAGATTCTTTCTAAGACATGATAAACAACTTTCCTAAATTAAAACACAAAAGAAAAAAGATGCCATGGAAAATAAAGGCACTTAACATTATGTTTATATTTTTAACTTAGACCGCAATACTTGAAATAATGTATTATGCATTAGGCAAATATTTTGATGTCTCCCTTATCAATCTTTGTTCAATTCAATTAGAACTGAACTGTCCTGGAAATCTGATGCAAAAGATGCCTTTTAGATATGGAAAAGCTATGATAATAATGTAGACATACCATCATTATTCTCTCCAAAATCTACATAAAATCAGAGTAAGACAAAACTAATTATTTCAAAGAAAGTATTAGAATAAGGGTTTCAGGAACTCAATGATGTAACACTAGGATACTTAAAAAAGTAAAACACAAAGACACCCAAATATGTAGAAAAAGTTAAGCCAAATACAGCCCTAGCTACATGTAAAAACATCACAAAAAGAAATTAAAACAAAGAGAAAACAAAACATATTGGATGGAAGACAACAATACCAAGAATATATATATTTATATATATACACACACAGAGGAGGTCTTAGATGGAGAAAAGGCTACATCTAAATGGCAGAATTTTATCATATTCTCAAAATTTATTTGAACAATTACATATTCATAAGAGAAGAATGTATACATATCAGAACTAGAAATATTGAGGCTCATGAACTTATGTAAATAGCATGGGTGAACATGAACTGCAGGTTTGTTTTTGACAACACCAAACTCTCATCTTCATGTGGGTTGTCCAACCTAAAATAAACACACTTGGATTAAACTGTCATATAATTTTTCTTCTGTACTGTAGTGATTTTAATGATAATGGTACCTTTATATTCATATACTTAATGTGTGGTTATCAGTTTGTGGACAGGTAAGAAAGAATTAGAAGTTATGGCTTTGTTGGAGAACAGATTCCCCTAGGAGTGAGCTTTAATGTTCACTATCCCCATGCTAAACGAGTCTAACTTGTTCTATAAAATATAAATTCTCAGTTACTGCTCCAGCACCATGCTTGCCAGTGTTCGTGCTTCCCTCCCAAATGATCATGCCCCCACTCTATGTAATTCCCCAATAAAATGCATTATTTTATTTATTTATAGATATACATAAGCATACACATAAACATATGCATACATATGCATATACATTTATTCACTTTACATCCTGGTCTCTGATTCCCCCTCATGATTCCACACTCACAGAGTCCCTCTCCCATCTTTCCTCTCCTTCACATCTGAGAGAGTAGTAGAGTCCCCGGGTATACCCCACCCTGGTATACCATGTCTTTGCAGTGCTAGGCACTTTTTCTTTTTCTTTTTTTTTAAATTTTTTTATTGGATGTTTCATTTACATTTCATATGTTGTCCCCTTACCCCATCCCCCACCCACCCGGGAACCCCCTATCCCCTTACCCCTCCTCCTTCTTCTCTGTGGATGTAACCCCTACCTACCCCCCCCCCACTCCCACTTCCCCATCCTCAAAATTCCCACCCCTTGGGGCGTCCAGCCTTCATGAGGTCAAGGTTCTCTTCTTCCACCTATGCCCAGCAGGGCCCTCCACTCTTACATATTCAGCTGAAGCCCTGGATCCCTCCCTAAGTGCTCCCAGGCTGATGGTTTAGACCCTGGGAGCTGTGGTTGGTTGGTATTGTTGCTCTCCTCATGGTGCGGTAAATCCTTTCAGCTCCTTCAGTCTTTACTCTAACTCCTCTATTGAGAACCCCATGATCAGTTCAATGGCTAGTTGTGAGCATCTGCCTCTGAATATGTCAGACTCTTGAAGACCTCTGAGGAGACATCCATATCAGGCTCTTATCAACACGAGACCACACAAGACAGCTAAGTTAATGGAACAGATTCCACAGACAGACAACTTTAGGAATACCCCCTGCTACAGTTCGGGAACTATATGAAGACTGAGCTGCATGATGTGCTGGGACGCCTAGGTCTAGCCCATGGATACTCTTTGGTTGGTGGTTCAGTGTCTGAGACTGCTCAAGATTCGAGGTTAGTTGACTTTGTTGGTCTTCATATGGAGTCACTATTTCATTCAAGGTTTTCAATCCTTCCTCTAGTTCTTCCATAAAACTCACCAAGCTCCATCCAATGTTTGGCTGTGGGTCTCTGTTTCTGTCTGAGTGAGCTACTGGTTGTTTCAGAGGACTATCATCCAAGCATAGCAGAATATAATTAGCAGTATCAGGAATTGGTGCTTGCCCATGGAATGTGTTTCTAGTTTGGCCAAGCTATTACTTGGCCATTCCCTCAGTCTCTGTTCCATTTTGTAACCCTCCATTTATTTCAGACAGGATAAATTTTGTATAAAAATTTTATGGGTGGGTTAATATACCTATCACTCTACTGGGGTTCCTGTCTGGCTGCAGGAAGTGGTCTCGTCAGGTTCCATATGAACCTGACTATGAGTCTTAGCTAACCTCACCCCCATTGATTTTTGGGAGCTTTCCCTATTCATAAGTCTTTCAACCATCTGTCTTTGAGACATCTGGATTGTTTCCAGTTTATGACTATTACAAATAAGACTGCACCTCAATCTCTCAGTCAAACACGGCAATATAAAAGTGGCTTTGTGGGCTTTAAAGCCAAAACATTAAGGGAGATTAGTGATTTATGTGGGAAGACCCAACACATTGTCTGTTGTTCTACCTTGTTCAGGATGTCTTAGGTTATGTAAGCAACCAAGCTAAGCAAGCCAGGAAGAACAAGCCACAAAGAAGCTTTCCTTTCCATGATTCTTGCCTCTGTTCATGCTTGAATTCCTGTCCTGAATTTCCTTATTGATCAGTAGGGAGCAGAATGTAAAACAAATAAATCCTTTTCTTGCTAAGTTGTTTTGGTCAATGTTTTATCATAGAAATAGAAAATAAACTAAATGTGAAACTTTCAAAGCATAAATACATTATTAAAATAAAAGTACTACACCACTAAGTAAAATTAGAGATTTATACTCTATCCAACAGATATAGAGTACAAAATCAGAGAAAATTATGCCATTTTCTCTAAAATAAAGTTCATACTAGGTCACAAAACAAGTCATAATAAATACAAAGAACTAAATTTGTTTCTTGTATTATATCAGGGCATGAGGGAATAGTACTAGAGACCAATGCCAATAAAACTAGTGAAACAATACAAATAGTTGAAGATTGAGCAATTTACCTCTGAATGAGCAGTGTGTCACTAAAGAATTCTGGAAGGAAAATGAAAAGTTATTAGAACCAAATGAAAACAAAAGCCAATAAATAGTACCACTGGGATACAGCTAAAGAAAATCCATTAGAAAAGTTTGTAGTTATGAGTGATTCTATTTTTAAAAATAAAAATAAATAATGCATTCAATAACTTTAAATTCTTAACAAAATAAGATCAAGGAAAACCAACAAGTAATATACAAAAAGATCAAATAAAAAAAGGACAAAAATTAATTGGATGGGCATTTAAAGAACAATACAGTCAAAAACCTGCATCTTTGATAAAGAAAAAAGATATTATTAAACATCTATCCAACTATCTAGCAAAGAAATACTTTTTAAAATTTCTCAAGTAAGATTATGGAAGAGAAATAAATAGTTATAGTATATTTAAATTATATTGATAGGATCAGTATATAAACTCATACTTAAAAGATTGACAATCTAGAAGAAATATATACAATCTTAGTACACATGATTTATCAACATTAAAAAAAGAATATATAAATGTTAACAAATCCTGAGCAAGCAAACATATTGAAGCAACAATTAAAAGTCTTTCCTCAAAGAAAAGCTCAGTACTGGGTAGAAGAACTGCTTACTTCTACAAATCATTTAAAGAAGAGCGAACCAATATTCTTAAGGTGTTAAATGTAAGATAAAGGGCAAAAATATTATAGAGCTCTATTTACCAAGTAAATATTAGCCTGATGTCCAATAAACATAAAAATAGAAGGGGAAATTATAGAGAAATTTTTCATAATGGATATTTGAAAAAAAAACAGTAAATTATATAGACAATAAATAAACAAATGACAATAATACACCATAACCAATTTGGATTGATTTGTGAGTTATTTTTTTTAAAATATGCTCATTGATAAGCATGATATATCACTTTAAAATACATAAAGGCAAAACTTGCATGGCTACTTCAATTGACAGAGAAAAGACCTTTGATAATGCTCAATGAATTTTCCTGTGAAACCCTTTAAAGAAATGAGCAATAGAAGAAACATATTTCACAACAATAAAATATATATACAAAATGAAAAAGGAAAAGAAATTGCCTTATTTTAATGCTATTAGATAATATAATGTTTGAAATCTTAGCAAAAAGAATAAGACAAGGGAATGAAATACAGATATAGATTGGAAAGGAAGTAGTAAAAGAATGTGTGCTTGCAGATGACATGATCTTATACTTGATACTCAAGACTTCAACATCAATAACACCCACACATGATAAATACTTTCAGAAAATTAAAAAAAAACAGAAAATAAATACAACAATGTCAGTAGAGACAGTTGAATGCCATTGGATATGCTGAATGCCAGTAGGATATGCTGAAGAATCAGATGTAGGCTGATAATGACAAATGAATTGACTTTACTTATACTAGTAATAAAATTCCCAAGAAGAAATCAGGAAAAAATAAACAGTATTCATAATGGCTTAAGCATCAGTAAAATGTGTAAGAATAAGTTTAGCATTGGGAGTTCAAATATTATCCAATGAAAATTTCAATACAGTAAAATATTACAAAAGACTGAAGATGGTGGCAAGACTTCTCATGGTCATAGTGTAGCAAAATAAATACTTTAACCTTGTCTATATTATACAAAATGATGTATGCATTGAATACAATCCCCATTAAGATCCTGTCATGTTCTTTTCAGAACTAGAATAACATCAATTACAAAATTCATTTTGAAACAAAGTAAGTAAGGAAAGAAAGAAAGGAAGGAAGGAAGAAAGGAAGGAAGGAAGGAATAAATAAATAAATAGCCAAGGTTGCCCTTCCGCCCCTGCCTGGTCCTTTGGGCTGGGGCAGACACAGAGTCGGTCTGCTCCTGTCCTGTGGAGATACTGAATTCTGAGTCATCCTAGAAGAGCCACTGCACTCAGAGCAGCCTGTGAGAACTCCATCTCACTCCCTAAGCCCCAGAGATACATCTGGGAGCCAGGGACATTCAGGACACAGCAGCTACCCAAAACCCAACCCTCCGGAATTCTACTTCCTTTCCACCCCTGCCTGGTCCTATGGGCTGGGGAAGACACAGAGTCAGTCTGCTCCTGTCCTGTGGAGATACTGAATCCTGAGTCATCCAGGAGCCACTGCACTCAGAGCAGGAGGATTTCCAGATCCAAGAGGTGGCCTAAGTCCCAGGAGTTCTTCCACCCAGGAGATTAGGAGCATAAGACCACAGAGACATGTGGACTCTGAGGAGCTCTGCAACAAGCAAGATAACTGGAAATACAGACTCCAGTCTTACACAGTGAGGGCAGGTAACACTAGAGCTAACCAGATGGCAAAAGGCAAGCGCAAGAACATAAGCAACAGAAACCAATGTTTCTTGGCATCATCAGTACCCAGTTCTCCCAATATAGCAAGCCCTGAACACCCCATCACACCTGAAAAGCAGGATTCAGAATTAAAATCACTTCTCATGATGATGATAGAGGATTATAAGAAGGAATTAAGTAACTCCATTAAAGAAATACAGGAGAGTACAAGTAAACAGATAGAAGCCCTTAAAGAGGAATCACAGAAATCCCTTAAAGAAATGCAAGAAAACAAAAAGAAGGAATTAAACAAAAATATTCAGGATCTGAAACTGGAAATAGAAACAATAAAGAAAGTTCAAAGGGAGACAACCATGGAGATAGAAAACCTAAGAAAGAGATCAGGAGTCATAGACACAAGCATCACCAACCGAATACAAGAGATAGAAGAGAGAATCTCAAATGCAGAAGATACGGTGGAAAATATTGACACAGTTGTCAAAGAAAATGCAAAATGCAAAAAACTCCTAACTCAAAACATCTAGGAAATACAGGACACAATGAGAAGACCAAATCTAAGGATCATAGGTATAGATGAGAATGAAGATTTCCAACTTAAAGGGACAGTAAATATCTTCAACAAAATTATTGAGGAAAACTTCCCTAACCTAAGGAACAAGATGCCCATAAACATACAAGAAGCCTACAGAACACCAAATAGACTAGACGAGAAAAGAAATACCTTCCGCCACATAATAATCAAAACATCAGATGCACAAAATAAAAAAAAATACTAAAAGCAGTAAGGGAAAAAGGTCAAGTAACATACAAAGGCAGACCTATAAGAATTACACCAGACTTCTCACCAGAGACTGTAAAAGCCAGAAGAGCCTGGACTGACATCATACAGACCCTAAGAGAACACAATTGCCAGCCCAGATTACTATACCCAGCAAAACTCTCAATCACTATAGATGGTGAAACCAAGATATTCCATGACAAAACCAAATTTGCACAGTATCTTCTCACAAACCCAGCAATTCAAAGGATAATTGATGGAAAATGCCAACACAAGGAGGGAAACTACAACCTAGAAAAAGCAAGGAAGTAATCTTCCAACAACCCCAAAAGAAGATAACTATACAAACATAATTCTACCTCTAATAACAAAAATAGCAGGAATCCACAATCATTTTTCCTCTGTATCTCTTAACATCAAAGGTCTCAATTCCCCAATAAAAAGACGCAGACTATCAGACTGGATACACAAACAAGAGCCAGAATTTTGTTGCATACAGGAAACACACCTCAGTGACAAAGACAGACACTACCTCAGAATAAAAGGGTGGAAAACAATTTTCCAAGCCAATGGTCCCAAGAAACAAGCTGGAGTAGCCATTCTAATATCAAATAAAATCAACTTTCATCCAAAATTAATCAAAAAAGATAAAGAAGGACACTTCATACTCATCAAAGGAAAAATCTACCAAGGTGAACTCTCAATTCTGAACGTCTATGCTCCAAATGCAAGGGCACCTACATACATAAAAGAAACTTTACTAAAGCCAAACCACACATTACACCTCACACAATAATAGTGGGGGATTTTAACACCCCACTTTCAGCAATGGACAAATCATGGAAACAGAAACTAAACCGAGACACTTTGACATTAACAGAAGTTATGAACCAAATGGACTTAACAGACATCTATAGAACATTTCGTCCTAAAACAAAAGAATATACCTTTTTCTCAGCACCTCATGGTACCTTCTCCAAAATAGACCATATAATTGGTCACAAAGCAACCCTCTACAGATACAAAAAGCTTGAAATAATCCCTTGCATCTTATCAGATCACCACAGACTAAGACTGGTCTTTAATAATGACAAAACCAATGGAAAACCCATGTGCACATGGAAACTGAACAACTCTCTACTCAATGATGACTTGGTCAAGGAAGAAATAAAGAAAGAAATAAAAGACTTTTTAGAATTCAATGAAAATGAGGACACATCATACCAAAACTTGTGGGACTCCATGAAGGCAGTGATAAGAGGAAAACTCATAGCTCTAAGTGCCTACAAAAAGAAACTGGAAAGAGCACACACTAACAAATTGACTGCACAACTAAAAGCTCTAGAACAAAAAGAAGCAAATACACCCAGGAGGAGTAGAAGGCAGGAAATAATCAAACTCAGGGCTGAAATCAACCAAATAGAAACAGAAAGAACAATACAAAATATCAATAAAACCAGGAGCTGGTTCTTTGAGAAAATCAACAAGATAGATAAACGATTAGCCAAATTAACCAGAGGGCACAGAGACAGTATCCAAATTAATAAAATCAGAACTGAAAAGGGAGACATAACAGAAACTGAAGAAATTCAAAAAATCATCAGATCCTACTACAAAGGCCTATACTCAACAAAACTGGAAAACCTGGATGAAATGGACAATTTCCTAGACAGATACCAGATACCGAAGTTAAACCAGGAGCAGATAAACCATCTAAATAGTCCCATAACCCCTCAGGAAATAGCAGCATTCATTAAAAGTCTCCCCACAAAAAAAAGCCCAGGACCAGATGGTTTTAGTGCTGAATTCTATCAGACCTTCAAAGAAGACATAATACCAATTCTTTTCAATCTATTCCACAAAATAGAAACAGAAGGAACACTACCCAATTCGTTCTATGAAGCTGCAATTACACTCATAGCCAAACCCCACAAGGACCCGACAGAGAAAGAGAACTTCAGACTAATCTCCCTTATGAACATTGATGCAAAAATACTCAATAAAATTCTAGCAAACCGAATCGAAGACCACATCAAAACAATCATCCATCATGATCAAGTAGGTTTTATCCCAGGAATGAACGGATGGTTCAATATTCGGAAATCCATCAATGTAATCCACTATATAAACAAACTTAAAGAAAAAAAACACACGATCATCTCACTAGATGCTGAGAAAGCATTTGACAAAATTCAACATCCCTTCATGATAAAAGTCTTGGAAAGATCAGGAATTCAAGGCCCCTACTGAAACATAGTAAAAGCAATTACAACAAACCAGTAGCCAACATCAAGCTAAATGGAGAGAAACTTGAAGCAATCCCACTAAGATCAGGGACTAGACAAGGCTGCCCACTCTCCCGCTACCTATTCAATATAGTACTGGAAGTCCTAGCCAGAGCAATTAGACAACAAAAAGAAGTCAAAGGGATACAAATAGGAAAAGAAGAAGTCAAAATATCACTATTTGCAGATGATATGATAGTATACTTAAGTGACCCCCAAACTTCAACCAGAGAACTCCTAAACCTGATAAACAACTGGTTATAAAATCAACTCAAACAAATCAGTAGCCTTCCTCTACATGAAAGATAAACAGACTGAAAAAGAAATTAGGGAAATGACACCCTTCACAATAGTTGCAAATAATATAAAATACCTTGGTGTGAATCTAACCATCCAAGTGAAAGACCTGTATGACAAGAACTTCAAGTCTCTGAAAAAAGAAATCTAAGAAGATCTCAGAAGATGGAGAGATCTCCCATGCTCATGGATTGGCAGGATTAATATAATAAAAATGGCCATCTTGCCAAAAGCAATCTACAGATTCAGTGCAATCTCCATTAAAATCTCAACTCAATTCTTCACAGAGTTAGAAAAGGAAATTCTCAAATTCATATGGAAAAACAAAAAACCCAGGATAGCGAAAACTATTCTCAACAATAAAAGAACTTTGGGAGGAATCACCATCCCTGACCTCAAGCTATACTACAGAGCAATAGTGATAAAAACTACCTGGTACTGGTACAGAGACAGGCAGGAAGATCAATGGAATAGAATTGAAGACCCAGAAATGAACCCACACTCCTATGGTCACTTGATCTTTGACAAAGGAGCTAAAACTGTCCAGTGGAAAAAGGACAGCATTTTCAACAAATGGTGCTGGTTCAACTGGAGGACAACATGTAGAAGAATGAAGATTGATCCATTCTTATCCCCTTGTACAAAGCTCAAGTCTAAGTGGATAAAGGACCTCCACATAAAACGAAATACACTGAAACTAATAGAAGAGAAGGTGGGGAAGAGCCTCGAATACTTGGGCACAGGGGAAAAGTTCCTGAACATTACTCCAATGGCATATGCTCTAAGATCAAGAATTGACAAATGGGACTTCATAAAATTGCAAAGTTTCTGTAAGGCAAAGGACACTGTCAATAGGACAAAACAACAACCAACAAATTGTGAAAAGATCTTTACCAATCCTTCATCTGATAGAGGGCTAATCTCCAATATATACAAAGAACTCAAGAAATTAGACTCCAGACAACCAAATTACCCTATTAAAAAATGGGGTAGAGAGCTTAACAAAGAATTTTCAAGGAAGAAACTCGAATGGCCGAGAAGCACCTAAAGAAATGTTCAGCATCCTTAGTCCTCAGGGAAATGCAAATCAAAACAACTCTGAGAATCCATCCCACACCAGTCAGAATGGCTAAGATTAAAAACTCAGGTGATAGTAGATGCTGGCGAGGGTGTGGAGAAAGAGGAACACTCCTCCATTGTTAGTGGGACTGCAAGATGGTGCAACCACTTTGGAAATCAGTCTGGCAGTTCCTCAGAAAATTGGACATAGCATTACTTGAGGATCCAGCTATACCACTCCTAGGCATATACCCAGAAGATGTTCGAACATATAAGAAGGACATATGCTCAACTATGTTCATAGCAGCCTTATTTATAATAGCCAGGAGCTGGAAAGAACCCAGATGTCCTTCAACTGAAGAATGGATTCAAAAAATGTGGTATATTTACACAATGGAGTATTACTCAGCTATTTAAAACAATGAATTCGAGAGGTTCCTAGGTAAATGGATGGAACTAGAAATTATCATCCTGAGTGAGATAAGCCAATCACAAAAGAACACACATGGTATTCACTCACTGATTACTGGATATTAGCCCAGAACCTTGAAATGCCCAAGATGCAACTCCCAGGGCACATGAAGCTCATAAAGAAGACCAAGTGAGGGTGATTTGGTCCTTCTTAGAAGGACCAACAAAATACTCAAGGGAGCAAATCTGGAGACAAAGTGAGGGACAGAAACTGAAGGAGTGGCCGTATGAAGCCCACTCCACCTGAGTATCTATCCCATGTGCAATCACCAAAGGTAGATGCTGATGTGGATGTCAGGAAGTGCATACTGATAAGTGCCTGATATGGATGTCTCCTCAGAGGCCTTCAAGAGTCTGACATATTCAGAGGCAGATGTTCACAACTAGCCATTGAACTGATCATGGGGTTCTCAATGGAGGAGTTAGAGTGAAGACTGAAGGAGCTGAAAGGATTTGCAGCACCATGAGGAGAGCAACAATACCAACCAACCACAGCTCCCGGGTCTAAACCACCAGCCTGGGAGCACTTAGGGAGGGATCTAGGGCTTTAGCTGAATATGTAAGAGTGGAGGGCCCTGCTGGGCATAGGTGGAAGAAGAGAACCTTGAGCTCATGAAGGCTGGACTCCCCAGGCGGTGGGAATTTTGAGGGTGGGGAGGTGGGAGTGAGGGTGTAGATGGAGGTTACACCCACAGAGAAGAAGCAGGAGGGGTGAGGGGATAGGGGGTTCCTGGGTGGGTGGGGGATGGGGTAAGGGGACAACATATGAAATGTAAATGAAACATCCAATAAAAATTAAAAAAAATAGCCAAGGTTGACATAAGCAGAGAGAATATTTCTGGATGTATCCCAATATCTATTCTCAGATTATACCACAGATCTCTAATAATGCACAGAATGGTACAGGCACAAACAGACTTGTTACCCAATGGGATGTAATAGAGTATGCGGTTATCAGCATAAAATGTACAGATACCTAAGTTTTGACAAGGACGTTAATATAAAACTTGAAATTTTGCAATTATTAGATGACTACTTCAAGATATAATTTTTTTCTGTATCTGAAGAGGAGCACACTAAATCATTCCCTAAATTCAAAGTAATGGTTACAAGGAAACCTTTCAAAGAAAAGCAAATAATCTCCAAAGTGAAGAAACAGCCTACAGAATAAAGAAAAAGTCTTTACAAACTATATTCAGACAGAGGATTATTTTCTACAATATATAGAGCAACAGAAATTTAAATGTCCAAAAAGTCACAATCTAGGTAAGTAATGGATTAGTAGAATATTAAACATACAGTTCTAAAAAGAAAAAAATATTAATGATAATTGAGAATTTTTTAAAATGTCTGGCATTTTAAAAAATTATTTATTGGATATTTTATTTACATTTCAGATGTAATCCCCTTCCCCCATCCACAAATCCCCTGCCTCCTGCTTCTATGAGGATATGTCCCCACCAACTCCCCCACTCCCACCTCCCCACCCACGATTTCCACCACACTGTGGTGTCCAGCCTTCACTGGACCAAGAACTTCCTCACCCACCTTCGCCTGACACTGTCATCCTCCCTTACATATACAGCTGAAGCCATGGGTCCCCCCCATGTGCTCCCAGGCTGGTGGTTTAGACCCTGAGAGCTCTGGTCGGTTGGTATTGTTGCTTTCCTCATGGGGCTGCAAACCCTTTCAGCTGCTTCAGTCTTCTCTCTCACTCCTCCATTGAGAACATCATGATCAGCTGAATGATTAGCTGTGAGCATCTGCCTCTGTATATTCCAGGCTCTGGCAGACCTCTAAGGAGACAGCTGTATCAGGCTCCACTCAGCATGCACTTCCTTGCATCCATATCAGTGTCTACCTTTGGTGACTGCACAAGAGATGAATACCCAGGTGGAGCAGTCTCTGGATGACCCTATTTTAGTTTCTGTCCCATGCTTTGTCTCCATATTTTCTCCCATGAGATTTTGTTATCCCTTCTAAGAAGGGCCAAAGCACCCACACTTTGGTCTTCCTTGTTCATAAGCTGCATGTGGTCTGTGAGTTGTATCTTGGGTACTGGGAGCTTTTGGACTAATATCAAAATTATTAATGAGTGTATACCATGTGTTTTCTTTTGTTATTGGGTTACCTCACTCAGGATGATATTTTCCATTTACCTAAGAATTCCTCAAATTCATTGTTTTTAATAGCTGAGTAATATTCTATTGTGTAAATGTACCACATTTTCTGTATCCATTCCTCTGTTGAAGGACATCTGGGTTCTTTCTAGCTTCTAGCTATTATAAATAAGGCTGCTATGAACATAATGGAGCATGTGTCCTTGTTAAATGTTAGAGCATCTTCTGTATATATGCCCAGGAGTGGTATAGCTGGGTCCTCAGTTAATGCTATGTCCAATTTTCTCAGGAACCACCAGACTGGTTGTACCAGCTTGCAATCCCACCAACAATGGAGGGGTGTTCCTCTTTCTCCACATCCTTGCCAGTATCTGCTATTACCTGAGTTTTTGATCTTAGCCATTCTGACTGGTGTGAGGTGAAATCTCAGGGTTGGTTTGATTTGCATTTCCCTGACTGACTAAGGATATTGAACATTTCCATAGGTGATTTTCAGCCATTTGAGTTTCCTCAGTTGAGAATTCTTTGTTTAGATCTGTACCCCATTTTTAATAGGGTTATTTGGTACAAAAAGATTGAAATAATGCCTTGCATCCTATCAGATCACCAAGAACTAAAGCTGGTCTTCAATAATGACAAAACCAATGGAAAACCCACATACATGTGGCAACTGAACAACGTTATACTCAATGATGACTTGGTCAAGGTAGAAATAAAGAAATGAAAGACTTTTTAGAATTTAATGAAAATGAGGACACATCATACCAAAGCTTGTAGGAATCCATGAAAGCAATGTTAATAGGAAAACTCATAGCTCTAAGTGCCTACAAAAAGAAACTGGAGAGAGCATACACAATGTCTGGAATTTTTATACATCAAGAAAACACAAATTAAAAGTGTTTTGAGATTTATTTTCACCTGAGTCCGAAAGGAAATAATTAATGAATCAAACTCCAAGTAATACTGATATCAATATAAGATTCACCTTGATTCTCTGTGGGAGAATAAAGGAGTTCGACTGATTCATTCAAGGACTGCAGATATTGTAGATGTTTCAAAACCAAACCAAACCAAAACAACAACAAAAAAAAACCATGAAAACTTGAAGACAAATAACATTTGACTCAAGTAGACCACATGACCATAAACTTGTAATATTCTAAGAAAACATGCCACACAAATACTTCAAATTATAGATTTGTTGGTGCATTGTTACAGACCAATTAATTTAAAAGTTGTATATGGAGCTCAATATAACAATCATTGGCTATTGGGCATAAAACTCTAGATTTGATGGCTGGTACTATGAAAACAAAATAGATGAAACATTTCAAATAATAAATTATATTAATGATGAACAATTTAAGCTACCATGTTTTTAAATGTGATAAATATTTTAATGAAATGATTCTTTTTAAAGGAGCAATTAGATAGATATTATAAGATTTCAGCATATAGTTAAAGCAATGTCTCAAAACAGCAATTTAAAACCAATTACCTGATATAAGATGTTGGGACATCTCGTTGATCATTTGAAAAATAATGTGGCAAAACTTTTGATAATTATTTACTTATTGCTCTGTTAATTTCTATAACATGCACTAACTAGAAACAGCAAAATATCAAAAACACAGGAAGTGGACATCATAGACCTCAATGAGCTTTTCAATCTTCTTTTAATGAGGGTGATCTTTAAACATAAGATGATACAGTTGCCCAAACACCACATTAATCAACCAAGTTATTATTCACGTCACACCTCCATAAGCTATAAAAGAAACTGAATATAACCGTGAAAATATTACTTTAAAAAATCACCATTGGAAAATGTAAAACAGGTAATAAATTTAGTATGTAGAAGATTCAAAGGTGAAAGGGTTTGCTTAAGGTACCAAAATAACATTTTTGGGGGGGAACAAATATTCATCACAGTGTTTGTTATTCTTTCTCTAATTACTAGAGTATACTGTATATAATAGTAGATATTATATTTATTTGAAAGTTACATAAAAATAAGTCACTCTTAATATAACTGTAAGAAATACAGTTTAAAACTTTTATTAACTGGATGTGGTGGCTTCAGTATGCCTGGCCCAAGGAGTGAGCGGCACTATTTGGAGGTATGGCCTTGTGGCAGTATGTGTGGTCTTGTTGGAGGAAGTGTGTTACTATGGGGTTGGGCTTTGAGACCATCCTGCCTGGAAGATAGTCTTCTCTGGGTTGCCTTCTGAAAAAGATGCAGAACTCTCATCTCCTTCTCCAGCACTATGTCTTCCTGGACTTGACTGGATGCTGTCATACATCCTGACATGATGATAGTGGGCAGAACTTCTGAAACTGTAAGGGAGCCCTGATTCAATGTTGCCCCTAATAAGAGTTGCCTTGGTCACTGTTTCTTAACAGCAATGGAAACTCTAAGACAGAAGTTGGTACCAGGGACTAGGGTATTGTTGTGATAGGCCTGATGATTTTTTTTTAATTTAGAGTAATGTGAATTTGGAACTTTGGATTTGGAAAGGAGTGTATTGGTTTATGTGAGGCTCAATGGGCGATCCTTGTGGGAATATGGAAGATAGTGGTGCTGAGGGTGATTTGAACTGTGGAAGCCTTCTGGTTCAAGAAGTTTCAAAGAAGAATTTTAGTATGTAGTGTTTATGTTATATTTTGGTGAAGAATGTGTTCTGGCTGATTTTTGCCTTTATCTGAAGAGTCTATCTGAGGGTAAATAAACAGAGTACAATTAATTGCACTAACAAAGGCAGTATCAGAAAAGTCCAGCATAGACTTTTTCCTCTAGTTTACTCTCATAAAGAGCATTCTGATCAAGCATAGCAAGCTTATAAAGGAAAAATACAAAATGTATGGTTCAACTAATAAAAGGGCACCAGGAACTATAATGATGCTAAATTCTATGTTTGAGGAGATAAACAGATTAAAGAAGTTGTGACTTTGGGGAAGATTTCACCCAGCTAAACTTATTGTTTATGCATTTACCATTGAACAAGAAATGATTATATCATGTTAGGTGTCATTATTACTTGGTTATTGTTTTTATTTTTATTTTTTAATCTGAAAAAAAAAAAACAATTGAGTAATGAAGGACACACTTGTGATACAGATCTTGAGCCTGGAAGACACAGGCTACTGATCAAGATTTTGAGGAATTGTGGCAATGAAAAGTTTAGCCCCAGGCATGGTGGTGCAAACCTTTAATCTCAGGAGACAGAGGAAAACAGATCTCTGTCAGTTTACAGAGCAAGTTCCAGAAGAGCCAAGCTTAGGGAGTGACGGATATAATAGAAAAAAGGGGTCTTGTTCCAGTCCAAGCAAGCGGCATAACTCAGCAGCATCAGCAATGTGTCTCTGGCTTTAGAGTTGAGAGTAGAAGGGGTTAATTGGACAATTGATACTTGTTAGCTGGAGCTAAAAAATTTGTAGTGATTAACAATAGCAATCAACCAGAGCTCCCAGGGTCTAAACCACCAGCCTGGGAGCACATAGGGAAGGATTCATGGCTCCAGCTGTATATGTAAGGGAGGATGACCCTGTCAGGCATAGGTGGGAGAGGAGATCCTTGGTCCCATGAAGGCTGGACACTGTGTGTGGGGGAATTTGGGGGTGGGGAGGTGGGAGTTGGGGTAGGTAAGGGCACATCTGCAGAGAAGCAGGAGGAGGGGTGATGGAATAGGGGGTTCCTGGGCTGGGAGGGGGACTGGAGTAAGGGGATAACATTTAAAATATAAATAAAATATCCAGAGAGAGACAGAGAGAGAGAGAGAGAGAGAGAGAGAGAGAGAGAGAGAGAGAGAGAGAGAGAGAGAGAAGAGCAGTGTTACTGAGGTGAGATCTGCAAAGTGTTTCCTGAAAGCACAAAAAAATGTTTCAGAGATAGCCATGCTGCAGCTGGGATTGATAACATGTAAGAATCACCTAGGTAGTACTGGATTTGAAGGCATGAAGGGGTCATGGAGAGCAGCTGAAGCTTGACTATGTGAGAAGCCAGGAAAGGTTACTGTTGAAGGTCCAGGATAAGTTGCAGTTGCTGACCCGGGACTGAAGTGGTCATGCAAAGAAGTTGAGGTTTGACACCATGAAGAGAGCCTATGAGAGGCCACTGGTGAAGCCCAGTTACAATGGAAGACCACAGTACTGGAGATGCCAGTACTATGGTATGATCATCAAGAACAAGAGCAGCAGTAGAGTGGAGTCAACTAGAGGCTAGAGAATGCTACAGAGGCCAGATCTTGAGATACGACTCAAGCCCTTTAGAAGAGTTGAGAAGATCAAGTGTAGGTCCTGCACACTTGAACAAGAAGCTGTGAAGTTGAAGTTGTCTTAGATACGCCAAGATGTTAGAGATGTCAGAACCATGAGATACCTGCTGAGTAAAGCTGCTGACATTGAGTGGAACCAGCTGAAAGGTAAGAAATTGTTGCAGTCAAAAAAGATGAAGGTAGTTGGATATATGAAAGACCCTTTCATGGAGATGCAGAGTTTGAAGTTTGCCTAGCTGATTTTTCATCTTGGTTTGTTCCAGTGTTTCCTCACTACGATGTTTTAGAATGGTAATGTAGAATTTAGAATCTGGCCATGTTAGAGGTATTTGATCTGCTTTTTTATTTTAATTTTATAGGGGATTATAGTTAAGTGATTGGCTGAATCTCAGATGAGAGTTTTAACTTTGGGCCTTTATATTTTTTATTTTTATTTTTTTTTTATTTTTTTTTAACTTTGGACCTTTAACATTGTTGAAATTGTTACAGACTGTGGGGACTTTCAAAGTTAGACTAAATATATTTGTCCTTTTGCTATGGATAGGTATGACTCCCATAGTCTCATGTGTTTGAACAATCCTACTGTGACCAAAGAGGGAACTGTGGTGGTTTGAATATGCTTTGTCACTATTAGGAGGTATGGCCTTATTGAAGTAGGTGTGACCTTGTTGGAGGAAGTGTGTCATTGTAGTCATGTGCTTGGAGACCCTCCCCCTAGCTACCTAGAAGACCGTCTTCTCCTGGCTGGACTCTAAGACACTGTAAATTATGCTTCTTGACATATATGTTGAAAAACAAATTCTTCTGTTAGACATTCACACTTCTTAGGTAGCAGGAAAGGCTTTCCTTATGCTGATCTTTCTTTGTAAACTGTAAACTCTGAAGGTAGAAAAGTGCCCAGGACCAGACCTAAGGAGCTTCAGGAGTCAAGTCCCTCCCTAAAACCTCCCTAACTGTCATAACTGTCACAAATCTCATCTCCAGCTCCTCAACAGTGCCCTCCCCATATTATGCTAATCTTTAGTGGAAAGCCTGAACAAAAGCTACCAATTCCTAAACAAGAAAACCCACCAATCCCAGAACTTCCTGCAGAAACACACCAATCCCTGAGTGCAATAACCCACCAATCCCTGAACAGGAAAACAGATCAATTTCTGGGTTCCTCCAAGCTCAGGCCTTGAGATATCACCAAATCTCAACTTGAAAATCTCCATCTCAGAAAGCTCCACTCCACAAGAACCTATATATAAGCATTATGTTTTGTCTAATTTCCTGCCATGTCTGCTCTATCCTGTTAGCAGATACAACCACTCCTGGGTGCGTCTCTCCTCTCCCTGTACTTTCAAATAAATCTCTTTTATTTTGCTACCTGGTATGACTCTTATTGGAGGATGCCAAGAAGCAATGAAGAGAAGAGAAGAAGTGAAGAGAAGGAGCAGGGCTGAGGCTCCTGAGTTCTTAGCTCAGCTGGGGATACTCTCCCCTGGGAGCTGCAACACGTCTGCTGAGGAGGCTTCCTCTCAGAGCTATGTGGCACTTAGGCTCCTGTGTCTCAGGATATATTTCCACTAGGACACTGACCCATCTCAGAGCTGTGTGATTCCTATACTCCCATTTTGTAGGATTTTTTTTTCTAATAGAACACTGTTCCATCTCAGAGGGGTTCCTGGGCCTTATGTCTTGGGATACTCTTCCATTGGGATGTTTTCTCCCCTATAAACTATGTGGTTACTGGGTTTCTGAGTCCCAGGACATCTTCCCATCTGTGGAGAAAGTAAATATGTACTTGAAAATTCTATTTTTATTTAACAGTATCATATTTGTATATGGTATCATATTCAGCAACAATCACCATCTTTTACCTTTCTCCTTCCATCTGACTGAATGTCTTCAACTTCTTATTACTTTCATGTCTTTTTTTTTCCTGAGATATCTACAGAGTTTATATCAGATTACTCCCAGAATGAGAGAGGGGTTATTAACTCTAACACGGAAAATTAGCCACTGGCAACAGTACTGAAAAAAAGTGACACTCTTCTCTCCAGCAACTCATTGGATCCTCAGAGAAAGGTGGGGTCTCACAAAACCCTCAGTTATTTATAATGCATTATTGAAGGTGACCAATCTTATGCCTATCCTGAATGCTATTTTTGCTTTGGTTTTTTGGGACAGGGTTTCTCTGTGTATCCCTGGCTGTCCTGGAACTCACTCTGTAGACCAGGCTAGCCTCAAACTCTCGAACTAAGAAATCCGCCTGCCTCTGCCTCCCAAGTGCTGGGATTAAAGGCTTGCACCACCACTGCCCAGCCTGAATGCTATTTTTGAAGCACTTGAATTTTGAGGAAAATCTGATAGAGGAAAATATCTGCCATTGTTTATTAAAACTTGATTATTTATAAGGAATCCTGTAGGTGTACTTCTGGTGATTGGATAATGAAGGTAAGTTTAATTTGTAAAAGAAGCAGCCATGTTTGAAAGTGGCATCTAGTGCATTCTGGAGGTTCCCCCCCCCCCCACCGGCTTCCCTCCGGGGTTGGCCGGTTTCCATTCTTTCTGCTGGCCCTCAGGGCTTCAGTCCTTTTCCCTCACCCAATACCAGATCAGGTTCCCCTCTTCCCACCACGCCCACTTTCCCTCCTTGGTCCCTCCTTCTCTCCCTTGTTATGATTGTTTTCTTCTCCCTCCCAAGTGGGACTGAAGTGTCCTCACTTGGGCCCTTCAGCTTGTTGACCTTTTTGAGTTCTGTGGACTGTATCTTGAGTATTCTGTACTTTTTTATTGGCTAATATCTACTAATTAGTGATTACATACCATGTATGTTCTTTTGGGTCTGAGTAACCTTACTCAGAATGATATTTTCTAGTTCCATCCATTTGGCTGCAAAACTCAGGATGGCCTCATTCTTAATAGCTGAGTAGTATTCCATTGTGTAAATGAACTACATTTTCTGTATCCGTTCATCTGTCATGGAACATCTGATTTGTTTCCAGCTTCTGCCTATCACAAAGGAGGATGTTATGAACATAGTCGAACATGTGCTCCTGTGATATGATGAGGCATCTTTTGAATATATTCCCAAGAGTGGTATAGCTGGCTCTTCAGGTAGATACATTTCCAATATTCTGAGGAACCTCCAGATTGATTTCCAGAGTGGTTGTCCCAGTTTGCAATCCCATCAGCAATGGAGGACTATTCCTCTTTCTCCACATCCTCGCCAACCTATGCAGTCACTTGACGTTTAGACTATCAAGACACAAAAGGCTGGACCCTAGATGAAATGCCCACCTCCAACAGGAAGACAGGGCATCAAGTGAGGGAGGGGGTTGCCAGCCCACAGTCAAAACTCTGCCCTATAATTGTTCCTGTCTGAAAGAAATGCAGAGATAGAAATGGAGAGAAGCCTGAGGAAAAAAGGTTCATTGACAGGCCCAATGTGCGATCTAGTTCAAAGGGAGGTCTCAAGGCCTGGCACAATTACTGAGGCTATAGAGTGCTCAGAAAAAGGGACCTACCATGACCTCACTCTGGAAGACCCAATAAGCAGCTAAAACAGTCAAATGCAGATATTGACACTCAACCAATAGACAGAAGCTCCTAACTTCTGTGGTTGAATTAGGGAAAAGCTGGAAGAAGTTGATGAGGACAGCGGTCCTGTAGGAGGGCCACCAGTCTCAATCTGGACCCCAAAACAGATAGCATACACCAGCTGATATGGGGCCCCCAACACATATACATGGAGGACTGTTGGGCCTTGGTTTAGTCAGAGGAGATGCACGTAACTCTCAAGAGATTGGAGGACCCAGGAAATATAGAGGTCTGGTGAGGTGGGTTTTGGGGTTGGGACATCCTTGTGGAGACAGGGCACGTGGAGGAAGTATAGGATGTGGAACAGTCAGAGGGTGGACAGTTAGGGTAATAAAATTTGGAGTTTAAAATAAATAAAATAATTAATTAAAAAAAGTAAAAAAAAGTTAAAAAACCAAGAAAGTGACATCTAATTGAGGGTCAGACAAAAATGACAAATCAGAGAAATATTAGACAGAGTGAGGCAGAGATAGGATAAATCTAACTCACATGACAGCAACACAGAAAAGGGAGGTTACTTAAGAGCAGGAGAGGGAGAACGGTAGTGGTGTGTGTGTGTGTGTGTGTGTGTGTGTGTGTGTGTGTGTGTGTGTGTGTGTGTATGGCAGTTTTACAGAGACAGGATGCAGAAAGAACAAGCTAGACACACATGAAGACAGAATGAGCTAGATAAGGAGAAGGACCTAGAAGATTAGAACATATTGCTAAAGTTATAATGACACTAAGCAGAGAAATTCAGGAAGAAGCCAAGAGAAATCATATTGGAACTTTCAGCTTAGAAGAGTAGATTGTATGGAGGCTAGAAGCTTCCAGACATAGACTTAAGAATCATTGAAACAAGAAAAATACTTTAGGCCCAGTCCAAACTGTATTTGCATAGCTGGATATGGATGCTATTTTATCTCTACATCTGAGGAAATAAAAGAGACATTTTCACATGTGTGTGTATATATGTATATTCCTATATATATGTGGGGTGTGAATTAAGCAGGACCAAGAGTTCATAGTCAGCATCAATCTCACATTCACTTTTCACTTTTCTCCATTTTTCATATCAAGGCCTGCTGCTGGCCAAAATGAACTCTGCAGCCTCTGATACAAATTCTCACTACTTTCTGAGCTCCCTTATTTATAAATACAATTATATCATGCATCCACAGGTGGCAATCATATAAGCCTTTGATCACTGCAGCCTTCATAGCTCCATGATGTTTAAACTTCTCAGCCTATCTCCATCCAAAGTTCTCCTTCTCCATGTCTGTTTCTCTCATACTTACTGTTCTATTACTGTGAAGAGACCCCATACCAAGACAAATTATAGAAGAAAGCATTTATTTGGGGGCATAATTTTAGTTTCAGATGTTTAGTTCTTGATCATCATGGTGTGGAACATGTCAGCAGACAGGTAAGTACAATCCTAAGAGCTTGCATCTTGGAAGCATGCAGAAGGCAGAAAGAGATAGATGTGTGTGTGTGTGTGTGTATGTGTGTGTATGTGTGTGAGAGAAAGAGAGACAGACAGAGACAGAGAGATAGACAGAGACAGAGAGAGACAGAGAGACAGAGACAGAGAGACAGACAGAAACAGAAAGACAGATGCAGAGAGAGACACAAAGTGAGAAACACAGAGAGACAGAGACTGAGTCTGCCATGGAATGTTGAAACCTTGAAGCCTATCCTCTAAGGACAAACTATGCCAAGGAGACCACACCTTGTAATATTTCCTAAACAGTTCACTGGGAAAACATTTCAAATATATAAGCCTATCAGGGCTCATTCTTATTCAAGATACCAAAATCTCTCACAGACATACCCCACCTAGACACTGTAGCAAGGTGAAGTCAGGCAACCTGAGTAGTGAGTGTTCCTTTTATTGAAGTTTCTTAAGTAGTTGAATACCAAAGAATAAATCCCCTTCTCAAGAAAGTACCTAAGGATACTACTCAACCTGTGGGAAATTATAAATTGAATTTCTTCTTCAGTGTCTAACTTCTGTCTAGTAGATATCACTGCACAAATTATTCTTCCACCTTGGTTTAACACTTAAGAGAAGCGCAAGTCCTGGATACTATACAGGATTTCCGCTTCCGTCTGAACATGGTCAAAAGAATGACCCTCAGTGAGCAATAACTTGAGTAACTGTGAGAAAAGTTCCAGAACAAAAGGCAAAAGGCCTTTTACCTCAAGTGCATTCTGTTTCCTGGATTACTTTTGGATGTGATTTCCTATCTTCTGTGACCAACATTTACATTCAATTTATAAGATATCTTTATTCTTGTTGAATGCCGGATCAGAGCTATAGAACCCAATCTATTCAGTGTACCCTGAATCTTGATATGGCCTTCTGCCTTGCTTTCCTAACTTCCCAGATATTATCTTCGAGCCAGGCAACTGTGTTTAAACTGGTTTGTCATGAGAATGCTCTGGAAAAAGGGGTACAGTGTTAATATTGAATATGTGCCTATTGGCATTTATTTACATGATTTTTATCACGTTTTTCTGAGCATTTTTTTTTAGAACTCAAATAACCTTCCTTGGATACATTCTTTCTTTGTTACATTCCTGTATAAATGTACACTGAAACCAAAGGGAAGTTGTCTACAGAATTAGACTGCAGTCTGACCCATTCTTTCAGGTCTTCAGATTCCAGGTCCATAAAATAATATCTTCACAAGAAAACCAAAGTCAACACTCACACTCTACAAAACCAGGTTTGACCTATGCGTAGTTTACCACTTTACTCATTATAGCTTTTCTGTATTTCTACACGCTTCAAAGTATCGATTTTTATTTTATTTTTTGTATTCCCTTAAATATTTTCTTTCTTTCCTTTATATTGGATATTTTATTTATTTACATTTCAAATGTAATCCCCTTTCTCAGTTTCCCCCTTAAAAACCTCCTATCCCATTGCCCTTCTCCCTGCTTCTATGAGGGTACTCCCCTATCCACCCACCCATTTCTGCCTCACCCTACACTGGGGCATCAAATCTTTACAGGATCAAGTGCCTCTCCTCCCATTGGTGCCAGATAAAGCCATCCTCTGCTACACATGCAGCTGGATCCATTTTTTAATATGAAACTTCCTAATGAAGTCATGGGATGAAATCATTTAGTTTGCCCCACATTGTCATTTATTTTTTTCAATTCTGTCCCTTTTCTGTTCCCTTCCTTTGGTATTTTTATTATTTTTGTTCTGTATGCACATTCCATCCCAACCACAGTTTCCTCTACCTCCATTCCTCCCAGTACCTCCCATCTACCCTCTCCCCTTGATCCATACCTCTCTTTTTCCCTACCCGCCCCCGAAAAAACTCCAAGAAGTAGGCCTCCAAGATACATCAAGTAAGCATGGTATAACAAGCTACAATAAGACAAAGAACAAACCCTCATGCTAAGGCTGCAGCAGATAACCCAGCATGAAGGTCCCTTGTGCAGATAAGAGTGTCAGAAATAATCTACATTGCCACTATTATGGATCTCACAAAAACATCCAGCTACACCACCATAACATATGTGCAGAAAACCTCTCTCAGACCCATACAGGTCCTGTGATTTATACTTCAGCCTCTGTGAATCCAGATGGGTCCTCCTTATTTGATTCTGTAGATCTGGATCATGATATCATTGGTTGTTAATACCTCTGGACCTTAGAATCATTCCCCTCACCTCCTTTAGGGTTGCATTGGCTTTGCCTCGTGTTTGGCTGTGTGTCTCTATATTTTCTCCTCTAAGTTGGTGGGCAATGAATGCCTCACTGATGACAATTGAGCTAAGCGTTGATCTATGAGTATAGCAGAATATAACAAGGAATCATTTCGTTAACATTTATTTTTTGCCAGTCATATTACTTGAGACAGGATCTCAGTATGTAATCTTTGGTGTCTGGGAAGTAGACCAGGCAAACGTCAAACTCAGACTATTGCCAACCTCTGAATCCCAAGTGCTTTTATTGAAAGCATGCAAAAGTAAACACAGCTTCAGCATCCACAGTTCTTCCTAGATATAAGCTCCTTTTAACCCATCCATCTTTGGTCCCTTTTTAAAAATATTTCAAGACAAATTGGCCAGTCAAAATATTCATGGATATATAGCCATCCACTATTATGTAGTCAATACCAGGGTCTATACTTTAAAAGAAATCTCTCTTACTATTTCATCAGATAACACTTGTCAATAGCTCCATGATTAGGGATATGATGATGTTCTAATACCTATCTCACTGCTGGTATGGCTTTGACTTACACAGGTTTTGTATATGTTATCTCCCCAAAATATGAGTGAACATATGCAGCTATGCTGTTGTGCCATGAAGTGAAGTTTCCTTGTAGTCAGCCACTCTTCTCCCCTGGTTCTCGCCCACTTTCTGGCTTTCTCTCCTACAAAGATGTCTGAGCCACCGAAAGGGTTTAGTTTATATGTTCCTTTGAGGACTGTGCTTTTTGCAGTCTCTGGTTCTCTGCACATTGGCCAGTTGTGGGTCTCCATGCTAATCACCATCCATCCCAGGTAGAAACTTTTAGAAATGGGATGAAGGATATAATGTTAGATGGATTTAACCATTTGTCTTTTAGTATAAGTTTAATACTATATTCATTGAATAGTATAATAGCTGTAGATTTTCGTTTTATAATTGTTAGCCTCTGCTGCCTAGTAGGATCACTGTAGCACTGTTGAAGGATAACCCCATTTTAGAAACTTTTATGTTATATATCAATCCTCATAGCAGTAGATTTTTGCATGTGTTTTTGAATGGTTTTAGTGTTACCTATTCCTCACTATAGTGGTTTGAATTTGCTTAGCCCATAAAAAGTGGCACTGTTATGATGTGTAGCCTTGTTGGAGGAAGTGTGTCACTGTGCACGTGGGCTTTGGAGGTCTCCTCCTATGCTCAGGTTCTACCTAGTGTAGAAGAGATGCCTAGCTTTGTTGTGGATGCTGGCCTCACCTAGCTACAGTCAGATCAATATATAGACCTCTCAGCTCCTTCTCCAACATCATGCCTGTCTGGATGCTGTCATGCTTCCTATTATGATGATAATGAACTGAAACTCTGAAACTGAAAGTCAGCCCCAATTAAATATTATCAGAGTTGTCTTGGTCATGATGTTTCTTCATAACAATGGAAACCCTAACTAAACTATTCCACATGCTACTTTCTCTACTGTATCCATCACTTTCCCACTATAGTTTCATCTTCCCTGTTCTTTTATTCTCTGATAACCCTATATACCAACCATAGCAATATATATATATATATATATATATATATATATATATATATATATATATGTGTGTGTGTGTGTGTGTGTGTGTGTGTGTGTGTGTGTGTGTGTATGTATGTGTTTATGCATGTGTATATGTATATATGTATATATCCTCATTTGCAAGCCTATCACTGTGGCTCCTAAGTATTTTCCTGACCTCTATGGATATTATGAATGAGACATATATAACTGAAAATTTAATACTAATATCAGAGTCTAGGATACCTCACTCTTGGTGATTACTTCTATTTTTTATTGGATATTTTGTTTACATTTCAGATGTTACCCCCTTCCCATTTTCCCCCACCCAGAAACCCCCATCCCATACCCCTTCCTCCTGCTTCTATAAGGATGTGCCCCTCACCCACCCACTCCCACATCCCCACCCTAGAATTTGCCCACACTGGGGTATCCAGTCTATCTCCATCTATATACCAGCAAATTTCACATTTTTGTTTTTATTAATATACAAATAATATTCAATGGAGTAAGTCCATTCATTAGGTAATAAACCTCTAGGTTATGTACGTTTTCTGGTAATTGTAGCTACAACAGCTACAAATAAGAAGGAGAAGTTACCTATATATTAAGACATGGAATACTTTGGGTATATGCCCAAGAGTAGATAATATGCTAGATATTTTCTTTTGTTTAAGTATAATTATGATGTTTTTAAAAAATGTGGACCATCCTTTATATATACATCTATAAAAATCTTTGGCTGAATAATGGTTATTATTTCATATATATATATATATATATATATATGCCTATCTTTAGCATTTATCTTTAGACTAGTAATATTGTCACAGTAAGTTTTGTGTATAGTGTGATATAAAGATACAGTTTCATCTTTTTGCATGTAGTTGTCAATTGTTCTAGTATTATTGATTAATTAGTCAATAATCTAGACTGGAAAAATAAAGCAGAGCCTTTCCCCTACTTAATTGATACAACACCTTTATTGAAAATACACTGATCATAAATGTAAAAATTAACCAGTTTCTTTCTATTCCATTTTATTCATATAATTTCTAGACCCATATCATATTGTGGTAATTATGAAGAGAATTTTGAAATAGGTAAGTGTGAATCTTCAAACATTGTTCTTTTTCAAGGTTATATTGATTCTTCCAGTTCCTTGGCTTTTCATATGAATTTTAATATCAGCTTGTCGATTTTTACAAAGAAGTTTGCTGTGAGTCTATTTTTTTTAATTTATAGGTTAATTTGGCTAAGACTAGCTTGTCTCAGAGTGTTGAATATTCCAATACATGAACCTAAAATGTTCATGTTATATTTATTCCTTAGTATCAGTTGTATTCTTTTGATGCTATTGAAAGTAGAAATGACTTCATAAATTACTTTGGAAACTCTTCATGTACACAGGAATATAATTGATTTTGTATAGTGATGCTGTATGTCATTACCTGGCTGAACTTCTCAGTATTAATCAGTTCCTTAGGTGGAAGAGATTCTTAAGATTTTCTACATATAATATAAACTACTATATATAGTATAATGACATTTATTAATAAAGATTATTTTATTATTTATTTTCTGATACCAATGCCTATTATTTATTCTCAAGCCTTCATTTGCTGAAAAGAGTTCTAGTATAATGTAGAACAGAGCTAGCCAAAGCAAGTATTTTTTGTTGTTGTTGTTGTTCCTAATTGTAGTTGGAAAGCATTTAGTCTTTCATCATTTAATTTGATCTCAGCTGCAAGTTTTCAATAAATCCACATTATGAGGTAGTATTCTATTCCTAGCCACTTGAGTGCATTTATTATGAAAGCATGTTGGGTTTTGTTATAGTATGTTTCAGTATCTATTAAGATGCTAATGTGCTTTTTTTATTCTGAAAATATATTCTATTAAATTCACTGATTTTCTGATGTTAAATAAACTTTTCCATTCTGAAGTATATTGTGCTTTTTCATAATGTACAAACAAATTTCATCCTTTGCTTATTATGGTGTGCCAAAATTTCATTAAGAGGTTTTGTGCCTATAAAATGATTTGTGGAATACTCCTTTTACATTTTAAATCTGAAAATTTTTATGCAAAAATCAGATTATTTCCTCTGTATGTTATAGAATTTTATAGCAAAGCATTCTGAATTGGATGTGGGAAATTTTAATCATTAATTAAAATTTCTCTTCACTAGAAATTTATACATATATTTTAGTTTTAAGTCAAATATAAAAACATCTTCAGTTCTCATGATGTCCAGATGACTCAAACAGATCCAGACACCCACAGTCAAAAAGTGGTTGTTGTTTGGGGACTCTTCAGGAAAAATATGAGGAAGTACTGAGGGCCCTGAAGGGGATAGGTACTCCACAGGAAGACCAACAGAGTCAACTAGCCTGGATGCTTGCAGCTCTCAGAGACTGAGCCAACCAACTAAAAAACATACATGTGCTGAACCTAGGTTTCTACACATATTTGTAGCAGATGTACAGCTTGCTTTTCATGTGGGTTCAAAAATCTAGAGTGGGAGCTATCCCAAAACTGTTGCCTATATGTGGGATAAGTTCTAGCTGGGCTGTCTTGTCCGGCCTCAGTGGGAGAGGAAACACCTAGCCTTGTAGTGACTTGAAGTGCCAGGGTGGGGAGGATACCCAATGAGCACCAGTAGCTCAGAGGAAAAGGCAGCAGGGAGAGAGGAAGGATTATGGGAGGGTTGACCAAGAGGGAAACCGTGAGCAGTATCTAAAGTGAATAAGTAAAAAGTAAAATTAAATTGAAAAAAATCACCCCTCTAGGTATGTATACATTTCTTCTAATTAGTAATTGTTTGAATGACTGGTTTTTATAAGTTTTTCCATCCTAAGTTATTGACACAGCCTTTTCTCCTAGTAATCCAAACTTCGCAATCATCAAAACCCAAGTTATCATACTATTAATAGGACATGCTACTTCACATTTCAGAAACTTCGTTTGTGGTCTTGTCTTCCCTTAAGTTTGCTTCATTACTACATTCTATCAGTTCACTGGATTTTCTGTACTCTTGTATACTATGACCCCTTCTATTATCTTTTGCTTTCAATTTTTAAAGTTTTCAACTATATAATTTCCATTTTTATTTTTATAACTTTATACATTTAACTATTTACTAATTTTGAAACAGTATGGTAAATTTTTAGTTCTTCAATATGCTTCTTTAAATGTTTATGCACTTTAATATATTTAATATCCTACTGCCTACTGGGTTCATAGATTGCAATCTACTGACTATGTATTTTTGGGTATGGAACACAAGTTTCTATTTATTTGCATGCCTCCCAATTACTTTGTTAACAGAAATTTTGCATGATGTGTTATGGTAAATTTATTTCCTCATTGTTACTATTTGCTTATTAAATTGACTTACCTAGGCCAATTCTGTGTAATTTTTCTTCCTTGCTATATGTGGTTGCTTTTATCTCAGCTCAACTTAAGTTCATTAGTTTGCTTACTTAATTATTCACTTGCTTAACTTAATTTATTTTTCCATTACTTTTTAAAAGTATCCATGATTACACATATACACTTATTTTTTAAAAGGAAAAGGAAAACAAAACCAGCAAACAAACAAAAACAGCCTCATTAGTTTACTTTTTCTTCCAACAACTTCATTCTTTTTTCTATGTGACAATACAGCTTTTGGCTTTGTCACATAAATCTGTATATAAGTTTCAGAAAACTTCTAAGATCTTCTCCCATAGCACTTTAAGGCCTTTTGTGTGCATCTTTAGGTTTAGTTGCCTCCAGTACTATCTTTGGTCTATACATGCACACAGATTTGAGTAAGTACATTCTTACTCTGCACACTACAGTAATCTAGTATGGTAATCATTTGTCTTTCTTTGAACCCCTGCGTATAAAAAAAGACATCTTTACTCTTATATCCTGCTCACTTCTATCAAGAACATCCAAAATTACCTATTGTCATCCAATTCATCCATTTTCAGGTCTTGAGCAGTTTTATCCATGTCTTTTATCTGTTAGTTGGTTTGTTTTTTCTGGTTTTCTTTAAGAGATTTATTAATTTCTCCCATTGTTTATTAGTGTTTTCCTGGATTTCTAAAAGTGATTTATTCATTTACTCCAATTGTTTGCTGGTGTTTTCCTGGGTTTCTTTAAGGGAGTCATTAATTTTTTCTTTCAGGACTTTTATTGTCTTAAAACCAACAGGTGACATCAGGTTTAAGGCCATTCTCTTGTGCTTCAGATGTGTTGGAATATTCCTAGGTGGCTGTAGTAGGATACCTGGAATATTGTGGTGTCATATTTCCCTGACTGTTGTTCATTATGTTCTTACACAGGTGTTCAGGAATCTGTATTTGGGATACTTATAGGTTTAAGTCTTATTTCTGAGTTTATCTTTGTTGGAGTTTTTCCCATTGGTTTCTATTTGTCATCTACCTGCCCTGAGTATCTGGTGACATGAGAGTGCTTAGATCCCATGGGGTATCTCAGCTTGGGTTTTGGCAGACTGCATGAAATCTTGGGTTTTGTGTTCACGAGTTGTCTCTGGGGTTCTGCAGTTCTGGGGGCTGGCATGGCTTCTGGTAGAGAAGTGAAGTTCTGCTGGAGTTGTGGAATGGGATATGAAGACAAAGGGAGTGGTTGCTGTTGGAGCAATTGGCAGGCTCTGAGGAATTTTTGGCTATTTGCCTTAGGGTCTTACCAGCTTCACCTCTGGTTTCTTCCTTCCTTCCTTCCTTTCTTTCTTTCTTTCTTTCTTTCTTTCTTTCTTTCTTTCTTTCTTTCTTTCTTTCTTTTTCTTTCTTTTAACGTGTCTATTTTTTATTGAATATTTTGTTTATTTAAAAGACAGATGTCAAAAAAGAAAAAGAAAAGCAAATACAAAGAAGTCATTTCAGGTAGGAATCTAAATCTTAGGCTAGAACAAAGAAGTAATCTCAGGCAGGAATCTAAATATTGGGCTAGAACAAAGAAGTAATTTCAGGCAGGAATCTAAATTTTAGGCTAGAACAAGAAAGTAGGCTTCAGGCATGAAAATGACTTTGGGCTAGGACAGGGAAATAGGCTCAGATACTTTGGTCATCCTAATAAGCCTTTAGAAACTGTGATCACGGGAGTGTTCATGTAATTGAGTTTAATGCGTTGCTTTTTCTTTGACTATTTGTGTTTATTGTATTGCTTGTTCCTTGACTATTTGCATCTATTGTATTGCTAGACCCTCTGTTTTTTTTGTATCTGAATTTGTTGTATGAAATCTGAATATTGTTTTGTAATGAATATGGATCCAAAAAGAGTTAGTTTTCAGTTTTTTCCATTGTTTCCTTATTATGATATCAGAAATTGTGATTTCTAAGGTCATTATATATCATATCAGATACATGAAATTTTGGCACACATTTTAATTTCATAATACATGAGAAATTTTATAAAATAATACAAATTTTAATCAATAAGATTTTAGGTTATGTTTTTATATTCTTTAATTCTTACCATAAAACTACTCACAAAGATAATTTTAACATTTGTATGTTTTTATTTTATTTTATTTATTCATTTTATAACCTGATTTCAGCCCTTCCTTTTCTTCCAGTATTCCCTCAGGCAAGTCTTTTCCTCATTCCACCTTACCCTTCTCTTTTGAGAGAAGTTTCAGTGACAACCCCAGCTCTAGTCATTGGGGAATAAGCTTGAAGACCAAGCTGCTCACTTGCTACATATATTCAGGGGGCCTAAGTCCAGTTCCTGCTTACTCTATCGTTGGTGATTCAGTCTCTGGGAGAACCCAAGGGTCCAGGTTAGTTGAATCTGTTGGTCTTCCTGTATAGTGCCTTTCTTCTTCAGATTCTACCATTCTTCTCCCAACTCTTCCATAAGACAGCCTAAGCTCCATCTAATGTTTGGGTGTGATTATCTGAGTCTCTTTTCATTGCCTTCTGAGTGGAGCCGCTCAGAGAATAGTTATGCTAGATTCTTGTCTCTAAGCATAACAGTGTATGATTAACAGTATAAAGGATTAGTGCTTACCCACAGGATAGTTCTTAATTTGGGGCAGTCATTGTTTGGGCATTCCCTCAGACTCCATCCTTTTGATCTCTGAATATCTTGTAGGCAGAACACATTTTAAGTTGAAGGTTTTATGGGTAAGTTACTGTATCTTTCTCTCCCCTTGGGATTCCTTGTGGCTACAAGGAGTGGTCACTTCAGGATCTATAACCCACACTACTAGGAATCTTGAATAGAGTCTCCAATATTCATACTCTGAGGCCTCCCCCATCCCAGGTCTCTGACAAATCCTAAAGATTCCCCACTGATCTCCCTTTGCTCTCCCTTGCCCTCCCTTGTTCTCCCTACATATGATCTCCCCCATAACACCCCCACCTAGCTCCCATACACTTTTCTACCTACTTTCCTCCTTTCATTGACCTCTGATTTCAATTCTTCTTCCATACGGAAAAAGATTCAACCATCCTCCCTTGTGTTTTCCTTGATATTTGACATCTTTGGGTCATTGCTTATACCATGATTAACCAATACTTTATGGCTAATGCCCATTTATAAATGAGTACATACCATCTGTGTCCTTTTGGGTCTGGGTTACCTCACTCAGGATGATATTTTCTAATTCTGTTTATTTGCCTGTGACATTTATGATGTCCTTGTTTTTTAATGGGGGACTAATATTCCATTGTGTAAATGAACCACATTGTCCATATTCATTCTTCAGTTGAAGGATATCTCGGTTGCTTCTAGTTTCTGACTTGTTCAACTATGTTTATTATAGCTTTATTCATAATTTTATTATGAATTTTATTACTGTTCTTTTGTAGTACAGCTTGAAGTCAGGGATAGTGATACCTCCAGAACTTATTTTATTGTTAAGGATTGTTTAGCTATCCTGGGGTTTTGTTTTTCCATTTGAAGTTGTCAGTTCTTCTTTCAAGATCTGTAAAGATTTGTGTTAGGATTTTGATGGGGATTGCATTGTAGATTGTTTTTGGTAAGATGGTGATTTTCACTATGTTAATCCTACCGATCCATGAACATGGGAGACTTCTGATATTTTCCTCAATTTCTCTCTTCAGAGATTTGAAGTGCCTGTTATATAGGTCTTTCACTTGCTTGGTTAGAGTTAAACCAGGTTATTTTATAATATATGTGACTATTGTGAAGGATACTGTCTCCCTAAGTTCTTTTTCAGCTTATCTCAATTTTCTTTATCCTTTGTGTCGAGGAGGGGTACTGATTTTTTTGAGTTAATTTCATATTTAGCCATTTTCCTGAAGATGTTTATTAGCTATAGGAGTTCACTTGTGGGGCTCCCTTATGTGTACTATTATACAATTGACAAATAGCAAATCTTTGACTTCTTCTATTCCAAATATATTATAGTAAACAGCTGCATAGTTTCTAAGTACTATGTAGAAAATATACCCTCTGTGAAAATGGAATGATGTGAAAAGCTTTTCTTTTCTTTCCTTTCCTTTTTTCTTACATTTTTTAAATTTTGGGGTGTGTGTGTGTGTGTGTATGTGTTGTTTATATCTGAGTGTATTTGTGCAAGTACATATGGAATCTGGAACTTATTGAATTGATGCTACTTGTACTGCTATCCACATTATTTTTAAGAAAGATATATTATTGAAATAGGAGTTCATGTCATGGGGACTGATAATCATTCTAATGGAAATAATCATATATATATATATATATATATATATATATAGTAATCATATATATAATAATCACATATATATATATATATATATATATATATATATATATATATATCCAGTATAGTTGAAAAGTCATAGATATGTACTTTTAATTTTCATAAATCTATTTTAAGAAATAAAATTATAACCACCACATTTCAATAAAATGCTATTCCATAAACAAAAAATTGTCCAGTGGCCTCTTCAAGCCTTGCACATGTTCTCGGGAGTGATTTACTTAAAATGTTCCACTGTACTGTAAATTAATTATTTAGAAATAATACTGTACTGTGAATATTTATAGTGAGTTATGAATATATGTTTAAAGATATAATTTGTAGCATCTTATGTATATTAAATAGAATCCAAGGAACTGCAAGATGTTTTACTGTTTGGTAAATATGTTTCCTTGCAATTCTGAAGACCTGAAATTAACCCTGGATAAAAAGGTATAAAATAAAACAGACACCTAAAAGTTATCTTCTTGATTCTAATATGTTTTCCACTGCATGTATTCATGGCTCACAGATACACGCATTTATACACATACAAATATAATGTTAATAATAATAATAATAACAAACAAGAGAAAATCAAAACATAGAAAGGGAAAAGATAACAAAATACAGTATGGAAAATAATGATATAGGTGGACATGAGATCTCTCAGAGGAACTGATCACTAAATGGTCTTAGAATACAATGAGGGAATGAGCAAGCAATTATTGAATAATATACTTTCTATAAGAATGTGAAAAGAATACGCATTATGATTCTTTAATTATTATGTCATAACACTTACTATCATTTATGTGTTTTGTTGATAACTTAGAAATAGTTTTGCTACCTTAGCAATGAACTCTCTCCAACCCACAGTTTTTGTAATGGTCTTCATAGATACTGATACACAGATACTTCACTCCTTGTATGTTTAAACATTAAAATGAGTTATGGCTCATTCATATTAAGAATACCAGACAATTCAATTAATCTCTCCTGAGTATAGATTGTTCGTGCTTCTTTCTTTGGCCTTAGAAATTAATTTGAATCATTGACAATATATGAAATAAACTGCAAATGACTGGGTTTAAAATAGAGCTACTTAAGAAGAAATTTTAAATTTGGATTAAACAAATAATAAATCATAAAATGATAAGAAAGCTTTAAGATTGCTTTTGAGAAAAGAACTATAAATATGAAGATAATTTTGACAGTATTCAGAGAACTAATGACATTGGAGCCCTTAGGCATAAACGTTATGTCTTTATCACACTCTTTCTCTCAAGGCACAGAGATCTAGTCAGAGCAGGATTTAGAAAGATGGTAGGAATGAGAAGGAGTGATGATCCCAAAGAAGTTTTTCTTCTAGACACAATATAGCTTATTAACACATCCAGAGATTGTGACAAGGTACAAAATGCACATAGTATTTCAAGCCAGACAAAATGACTCCATAGAAAAGGAAAATAGACACAAAGTCCTACTAGTAAATGAGAATATACCTGCTGGGGTGAGTAAATCCATTTTCCCCATTGGAGTTTCATTGGCTATGTCAAACCCACTCCAGGTCTTTCCCCATATGCAGGAGTAGTTGGTTTCTGTCAGTTTACTTCTAAGAGGCAGGGGAGGAGTGGGGCTGTTCTTGCTTCATTTTATTCCTTTTAGGTATTTTTTTTGTCTTATTGGTTTTGTTTGTTTTAGTTTAAGTTTGTTTGTTTGTTTGTTTGTTCCTTTCTTTTTGGTTTTGACAAAGACAGAACATGAAGTTGGGTGGCTAGGGATGTGGAGAGTATCTGAGAGGAGTAGGGAGAGGGGAAAAACATGATTCAAGTATATGGTAGGATACAATTTAAATTATACATGTGTGTGTGTTGATATTTGTGTATGTACTTTGCATACACAATTGTGTGTGGGGGGAGTATGTAACAAATGGCATTAATGATCAAAAAATAATAGACCCATTATGTTAAAAATGTTGATGAAAAAATAAAATGCTGAAATTAGATCTAGAAATAATTATAATATTTTCAAGCAATACATGTCTAAAGTAAGTGGTGCATTAGGTTTAAAAGTCAATATTAGGCATATGTATGTCTGAGAGATATAATTTAAAAGGAGATTTGGACAGTTGTTTAAAAATATATTTTCCTAAGGAGATGAATTAGGGTGAGAAATATGTTTTTCTCAACATTTGGACAAAGAATTCTATTCAAAGTGATTCTATAACACTTCAAAATGTTTATGTTTTTTCGTTTTCTAAATAATATAAAATCAAGATATAAGTAAATGATTTTTTTAATACATCTCACCTAAATATTGCAAAGGAGTCTTGAAACAGGGCAGGATTCCACATTTTAGGCATACCCTAATGCTCTAAGAATAGAGGAGAAAATATGTCTTCTTCTATCATGCTTTATATAAGGCATAAAACTTAGAAAACTATAATATGATGGCAGAGGGTATATTCATAATTTATTATCTATTATACATGTATATTTTGAAGCACCATCAGGAATATTTATTTATAATACTTCAAGGGGAGGTAACCAACCTAAGAGATATATCTGGAAGTTGAGAAAGACTTATCCAGTGCAGAGAATATAATTGTACAAACAAGATACAAAACTAATAAAATGGAATACAGAACCTAAACTGCCCTGGAAGATGAATGGAGATAGCAAGACAAAAGAAAAAGAATAGAAGGAAGTAGAGAAAATATAGCAATGGAACACTTTAATATTGTAATATCCCTTAGAGAAGTTTTCAAACTTCTCATGTATCTGTTGGGTCAAAGTTTTGTTCTTGGCAAGACAGATCTATAGCATAATGGTTTAACAAAAATATCACCACCCTAACCCCAAATTTGTGCTTTTGATATTACAAAGCTGATAAGATCACTCCAAAAACTGATTAGAAGCCCAGGGTCCTTCCATCTTCTTTGACATTTCATTCACCACAGGCAATATTTTATATTTCATTGAATTTAGAAATGTATTTATTATATGACTATTCCTACATGTAATTAAACCTAGTGAATATTGTGTTGGGGCTTCCTGTGCTTTATTGTTCATGAAGAAATAATATATTTTCATTAATTTATTCATTTACTCATTTTATATTCTGATTGCAACCCCTTCCTCTGCTCCCAGTCCCACTCGCTCATCCCTCTTCTTCTATTCCTTGATTCCCTTCTCTTCAGAATCTATGTTAAGTCTCTGTCAACCTTCATGGGCCCAGGTTAATTGACTCTGTACTTTTCTATTCCCCCATCCTCTTTTCCTCAGAGTCTTCTTTCAGTCTCTGTCAACCCTCATGAGCCTAGGTTATTTGACTCTGTAGGTCTTTTTATGGAGTTCTTGACCCCAAATCTGGGTCCCTCAATCCTTTCCCCATTCTTCCACAAGACACCCTGAGCTCTGTCTAACATTTGGCTGTGCGTCTCTATACCTGTTTCAATCAACTGCTGAATGAAATCCCTCATATGACAGGTGTGCTAGGCCCCTGTCTGCAAGCACAGTAGAGTATCATTAATAGTGTCAAGGGTTGGCTCTCTTCCATGGGAGGGTTCTCACGATGTGCCAGTAGGCCATTCCCACAGTCTCTGCTCCATCTTTATCGCTCCACATCTTGTAGGCAGGGAGAAATTGGGATCGAAGGTATTGTGTGTGAGTTGGTGTTCTCCTCTCCCACATACTGGAAGTATAATAGGTGTGTGTGTGTGTGTGTGTGTGTGTGTGTGTGTGTGTGTGTGTGTATGTGTGTGATGACATTGGCAGTTTTTACTGTGTTTGTCAACTGTTATAATATCAGGGGTAGCTGGTGAAATATAAATTGTAATTTTGCCTAAAACTGCTTTTATTCTACTGATCTCAGAATCTTAGAACTCTTAGCATCAACAAGTTTATAGACCATCTTAAACAAACTCATTCTATTTGCAGCAGTAAACATTACAACCCAATGTTTCTTATCCAGGGCTACTATATTTCCAAGAAATCAACTACTAATCATTGATTACTTAGGACTAATTTAACTTCTATTCTGGTCAAAAAATGTCGTGTCTCTTCTGATCAATTTCTTTCTCATTTGCCAGTGTACACCAAAAGTTTGGTTTTGCCTGTGACTGCTCAAAAAAAATGGCATAGTACGTTGGAATTTATACATGCAGTAAAACAAATTAGCAGAAAGGCTCAATAAGATTAACAGTCTCTTCTTGCTATTTAATTAAAATGATATCTGATAATAAGTTACTGTTTCGATCTTTATTATGTGTGTAAATACATATCAGTGTAGTCTACTTGAACCATCAAATCGTTTCACTTCAATGGCTTTAATATAGGCAGGTACAAAATTTCTCTTCCTGATGGACTAAATAACTATTTGATTTCCTTTAGAAATAGACTTGCTCGCTCACTTTTGGAATTATCTACCAAATGAAATTTAGCTTATAAAATCATGTAACTTTCTTCTCTAGTGACTAACCTGCTGTTCTACTTGCCAGTTCATTTTCAATCTCTAGGTTAGTAATTTTTTAAAAAAATAGCGACCAATATATTTGGGAAACAAAGACAAGAGAGAAACAGCAGAGTATAAAAATTTTAGTTTGCAAATAAAATACACCTATAACAATATGAGTAACATTGGTTTGTTAAGCCCATAAATTTAATTGTAAAGATTTTTAAGTAGACTATGCTGATGATTCAAGTGTCTTTACACTTGTGTATATGTATAGGATATATATATATATATATATATATATATATATATATATATATGTATGTATATACAAACTGTTTAATAAAATATAACTGTCAAATTGATTTTGGTTTGATGTAATCATATATTTCAGAAAAAATACAAGACTTTTCAATATTTTAATATTGAATATTAAATATCCAATATTTAAAAAATTACAATATTTCAAAATACTATGCAAAGAATCTATCTCTAATATGCAAATCTTTTTCATCTGAGCTACAGCTATCTAATAAAAACAAAAAATATTTAAATGATCATGTTGTAGTAGATTTTTATTCAGCAATAAATCCCTAATTTATAAGGAGTATAGGTTTACGCATAGATTGCATGTTTGTATATATCCACACACGTATTGATTTACAGAACATACTGAACAGACCCTTTAAGGAGCCTGTTTTTACAAAAGGTAAAAATGAATGGCTTTACATCTTGTTGAGTGCTCCATCTGAAATAAAAGACACCTAATATATTCAATAAGCTCCCACTTAAGTTTTGCTATTATAATTACATAGTTCATATTTTACTGCACAGGGACAAGGAGTGCATTATAAAATAATCAATATGGAATAAAGGAAGTTGAATAATTTTAATCAGTGAAGCAAAATCACATTCTTAAAATTATACTGGCTTTTGGATATTTTCAGCTTATACATTGAAATCAAATAGCATCATTTTGTTTTCTCCTTAAGAAAGAATGGCTAGTAGTATTATGGTTGCATTTCTAGGGTAATATATTACTTAATGAAATTGTTTCTCAACAGATTAACCTATAATCTTATATTATATTTTGATGAAATATTGAACATACAAATGAAAAATTTTTCAGACAAAATCATTATTAATTACATAATTTCTATGAATAAACTACTTTGAAACATATAGATTCATTATTTTTAAATATTTAAATAATTTGAAGGTCAAAGTAATTTGTAAAATTTCACTGAAAAATGTATGATGTGAATTCTGCACTCTAAAATATATTTTAAACCCATAGTCAAGCATATACATCTAAAGAAGGACAACTGAAAGCATAATAATACCAGTTGTCTCCTGAAATCTTTCTATACTAACAATTTAGTTTATTTTCCTTTCACAGATGCCTGTACCCACAATTTGAAGAGTTTGCTTAGATATCACTTCTGTTCTATGTAGCAAAACTTTTAAGAATAATAGTGTAACACAAAAAGAAATATTAAAAATAAGCTTTAGAATTTTGTAAAGCAAGGGTGATTGCCTAATGTTTGTGGATGTATTGCCATCATATATAAACCATCTGAAATTATATGTGACATTTTGCAGATGTGTATATTTTGGGGAGAAAGAACCCACTGTTTTCAAGAAATTCTCAAATATGTTCATGACCTAAAGATGATAAGAAAAAAATATTATTTTTTATTTTAAATTATATTTTATTGTAAATGTATTCATATTTTGCTGCATATATGTCTTTGTACCACATGCATGTCTTGTGGACATGGAAGCCAAAACAAGGTACCAAATCCCTTGAAGTGGAGTTGCAGATGGTTGTGAACTGCCCATGTGCATGCTTGAAATCAAACTTAAGACCTCTGAAGGAAACGTCTGTGCCCTTAACAACTAAATGTTTATGCCAGCTCCATCAATAACTTTTAAGATATGCAAAATACACCATTCAGATTATGACATTGTTATATTATAAACAAAGCACTCTCTGTGCTCTTGAGTCTGTATAAGAAAAAGCTTTGTTCTTGTCTCTTGTGTAGCTATCTCATTAATCATCATTCTCAAATTGTATCAGTGTATAATAATAATGATTACTAATAATAAGCCTCAGTATGTTTATGAGACAAAGCTTGTTTACTGGTCCTTGTGTTTTTAAAGTCCTGGAGTCCAATTTGTACTAACCATAGACTCTTAGTTATGTGGTTATCCATTGAATTGGGGTAGTCTTAAAAACTAAGAGAAAAAATAAGAAAAAATAAAGAAAATTGCACATAAATATGCAATTACGTAAAGAAGAGTAGTATAGAACAGCTACATGCTTCAGCAAAAATAAATTAAAGTAAATTTTAAATTTCGTATTTAATACGTCAGTAGAATTACTCAAATAAGGAAAATAACTAATTATGTAGATTTCTCAAAAAAATCTGAAAATGGATCTACTACATATTCCAGCCATACTAATTTTGGGCACATACCCAAAAGAATTTATATCATACTAGCAGGATTCCAGTTTATTTGTGTCAATTGACGCCTTATTCATATTAGCTAGAAAATGAAAACAGCATAGATATTTATTAACTTATGAATGGAAATTTAAAGTGTGGTGTATGTACATAGTAAGGTATTATTACCCTGTTAGTGAAATTCAAATTTTAGACCATTTAAGGAAAATAGATAGAAATGAAACCAGTCATTCTGGGAAAGAAGACTCAAAGAAAGACATATGTCACACGTTTTCTTTTTTTTCTGGATGTTAGCTTTGAATTGGCATGTATGTGTATGCATTCCATTTTAAATAACCACAGAAGTCAGGAATTTAGCAAGGGATCATTAGTGGGACAGAAATATTCTCAGAAGAAGGGGTAGAAAGACTGTAAAAGGCAGAGGTGCATGAAACCATCGAAGAAATGGAATTTTCCCAGATATAATAAGCAGTTGCACATATTAACTCATAGTGATCATTAAAGTATGCATGACACATGCACACAGTAAAGCGAGAAAAAGTTCCATCATAGAAAGGAGAAATTAGGTACAAAGTTCCACCAAAAGCTCAGGAGCTTTTGGCATTTGATAATTTATATGTGAGAGAAATCCGTTTTACTTTAGTCACATAACCCTTAGTAAGGGCAGGCCAATCTTCCAACACTAGTTGAGCAACACAAACTGGAACCAAAGGGGATTGAAAAATATATAAAAGGAGAAATTTCAAATACAGATGGGAAAGAATAGGAAGATAGTTGTGGAAGGATTTGGGATGTGAGGCTTAATATATTCAGAATACATTATATGGAGTTCTCAAAGAACTAATGAAATAGCTTTTTTTTAAAAAAATAAAGTACTCAATAAAATCCTAAATATTAAAAATACTGAAACCATAATAAATCATTAGATTTTTTCTCGTTTATATAGTTGTATCTTTTGAAACAACAGATCAAATATATAACACAGTCTGGTATAGAATTTACTATGTAGACCATGTTAGCCTAAAACTCAGATATATTTGTCTTTGCATCCTGAATGTTGATATTAAAAGCTAATGACACCAGAATTGGAAAGAGTTGAGTCTTCTGTTTTTCCTTTACTGAAAATAAATCATGTTTTCATACTATATATTTTTTCCTATTTTTTGAAAGTAATTTTTACTGGATATTTTATTTACATTTCAGATGCTATCCCTTTCCCCCCGATTTCCCACCACTACTCAGAAACCCCCTAACCCACTCCCCCTCCTTCTACTTCTATGAGGATATTCCCCCACCCACATACCTATTTCCCCCTCCCCACCTTGGAATTCCCCCACACTGGGGCATCCAGCCTTCACAGGACCAAGGACATCCTCTCCCACCTTATATATATATTTTTTATACTTTCCACTCCTTTCAATCTTACCAATCCCAACCCACTTCCCCTCCAATCTGTATTTACTCTATTTCCGTTTCTCATTACAAATAAATAGGTTTTTTTTAAGCAAAATACACTGAAATTAGTTTTGATTTTTACATGAATATGTGTATTTATATGCCTCTCAATGATTTTTATTTCATGATATCAGATTTTAAAATCCTGGTTTATATCACTCAACTATTTATCTATTAAATAATTGTTTTCCATAATAATGTAAATTAACCAAGTTAGTAAGTCATATAGTGAAGTTTAAAAGATCATTCTAGCTTTCTAGTTTCCCACAAAATGAGAAAATGTTATGGAAGCTCTTATTTTTCAAGTACTGCTGTTAAACACAATTATAATCATGGCGTTTTACTAAGTGGAAAGTTCAAGAATACGTTGAAAACATCAAACATTTACATAATTGAAAGTTCTGTTTTTTTCAGTTAAACAGTATGAACATAGAAGGATAAGTACCAGATTCAGTTCTCTCTTTGCTTTACTAACTAATGACAATTTGCATGACTAATTATTAAAGTTAAGAGGAAACTAAACATTGGTGAAGTATAGTTATATACATTTTATTTTGAATGATTTTTTTACTAGAAGCTTTCAATTAATAGTTTTATTGCACAAAATTTATCATAACAAGTTATTTATTGCATGTTCACTTATTTGTGCTGTTGCCAACCTCCACAAAAAGTAATTTATATTTTCCTGACATTTACTTGTTGATAGTAGTTTTTATAACCCTGCATTTTGGATCTATAATTCATTTTTTCCATGAGAATTTGTGATTTAAGATTGTATAGCAGCCTTCTGAGTTTTATACATTGGAAATCATAATACTGCCGAACTATCTCCTTGTGTAGGAGGTCAATAACAAAATGAAAATATACTATTATAATAATTTAGAGTGAATACAATCTATGGAATGTTTAAGCATATATTACCCCAATAAGCATTACATATATTCATTTTGATATTTTTCATATTTTCAGTTATTTGGAAAACAGACTTTTAAATTTAGATGACAAATTATTGTAGAATGCACACAATAAATCCTATTCCTTGTCATTTGGCTGCATCTCATAATCCAAATAAAATTGTCTGAATGAAGAAAATACAACTGCAGTACTTTCTTTATTGGGAAAACTGAACTTCATAATTTCATGCTGTTTAACATATATTATATAAAAATGCTTTCTTCATCATGATGAGAAAATGAAATGATGCTCACTATGTAGTCTTTATTAGATTTATTTTATCTTTATCCTCATTTACAAATAAAAGTGATACATGCTCCACTATGGTTAATAATGACTAAACAGATATTTCAATTTCTCTGTACACTTCATTGTGTTACATTTTTGAATAATGATATTTAAAAGTGTACTGTTAGATATTTTTTACTTATTTCTAAAATCAAATTTTCACATTTTAATTGCCAGATGATGTTTATTCCTAGCAATTTAGCAAAATATTAGAAGATTTTAAAAATGAAAAAAAAATATCCTGGTTAAACTTTTCCCCTAGAAGAATAATATGGCTAAAGAAAGACTGTCTTGTTAAGAGTATATAAGGAACAATAATTTTCATTTCATATTTGTCCAAGACTCTTAAATCACTATGAATTAGAGTTAGCATTACACTGATTTTGTGCTGTTATGAAATAGAGCTCAAGCTTAAAGGTCTCATATTTAATGCTTTTATATTGTTTATCCTATATTTTATTGAAAATATATTTTTATACAATATATTCTGGTAATTGTTTTCCCTCCCTGTATTCCTCAAATTTCCTCCTCCCTCCCCTCCCCTCTGTTTCCATATTATTTCTGCTACTGGAAAACAAGCAAGTACCTAAGGAATATTTTTTGAATGAATGACTGGATGGATGGATGGATGGATGGATGGATGGATGGATGAATGGATGGATAGATGGATGAAAACCTAGTCATTAGGGTAAATGTTAACAATTGAACTGTCACATTTACCTCTTGCATGAAAATCAGTTTTCTCCAATAGAATTACACTGACTATATTCAACCACTCCAGGACAGGCCTCATGCTCAGACGTAGTTATTAACACATGTTGGACTCCAGAATTTTCTTTTGTATACTTTTATTTGGGAAGAGTTTGATGGGATTTTTAAGGAGTGGGTGTTTTATTTCATTTTCCTGTTTTGATGTAGAGCTCTTTTTTCTTTTTAACAAAGTACATAAATTTGTGCAAGTTGGAAGGAGGAGAGAATCTGGAAGTACTTGGGGGAGGCAAAGAATACAGTCAAATTTATTTAAATCTAAAAATTGTCCTAAATATGAAAATAACATATATAATATGCAATATAAAATAACAAATAAATAAAACTCAAAAAATAAGTAAAAATAATAAAAATAAGATAAACACAAAACAAATGACATGGAATATTAAAAAAGAAGGAGTGAGCCACAATAGTACAAGAAATGCATACCAATACAGACACACACATTCTCATGCTCAGGAATCCCATAAAAACATAAATCCAGAAGCTGTAGTATATATTCAAAGTACCTGTAAGGTAGGAGGACAAATTGCCTTGACATTATATTTTGAGAGAAAGAACCTCCAAACAAGCTATTGAGTTCCTTCTCTGTTGTCCACATACCACCTGGCCTGGGGCCTACCTTTATGAGTAGTTACTTTCCCTAGTGTGACTGCATTGGAGAAAACTCTTTTTATTTGCAATTTTCTATCAATTGGAGGTAGCTTCTGGGTTATGGATGGGTGTGTATGTTCACTTGTTTCAGTTCTAGGACCTTATCTAGTATAAACATGTGCAGGGCCTTTGCATGTTGCCATAGTCTCTGTGAGTACCAGCCCTGTTATGTCTAGAAAGCTTTGATTCCTTGGTGTCCTTCATCTCCTATGGCTCTTACATTCTTTTTGTCTCCTCTTCTAAGGTTTTCTGAACCTTGGGGGGAGAGATTTAAGCATTGATTATTGTATATCAAGGTCTGTTACTCTGCACATTTACTGACTATGGATCTCTATTCCCTCCAATCTGCTGCAGTAGGAAGCTTCTTTGATGTTGTTAGAGCAAGGCACTGATTTATGAGTATAGCAGAATGTTGTTAGGAGTCATTGTTATACTCTTTTGTCATAACATTTTTGTTTATTTTCCTTATGTCAGTGGGCTATCTGGTCTCAGGTTCTTGGATACTCAGGTTACATTGGGCAGGGGTTCTAGCTCACAGAGCGGGCCTTAACTCAAAATAGTAATTGGGTGGTTACCTCCACTCCACTCCAAATGCTCTGTTCCACTATTGGATCAGGATTTTTTTGCAAGCAGATCACTCCTGTAGATAGACAAATTTATAGCTAGGTTGGTATTTACTTGCCATTTTTGGTAGAGTCCAAAGTACCTTCTAGTGCCATGAATTTTAGGTAAGCACCAACTCTACTTCTCTATGTTTAAAGAATTGTGTAAGTGTTGTATTAAGTATAAGACCTTCCTTTCAGTTTATGAAGAACCAACAATAACCTTGGCAATAGCCTAGACTAGTAGGGTCAAACAGGGATGAGGGAAGAAAGCTGAGGTAAGGGGGAATTATGGTGAGGCAGAGTTAAAATTAAGGGTCATCTGAGAAATCACATGGAAATATCATATAGTACATACTTTATATTATATATATTTATGTTTATATTTACATTTACATTTATATTTATATATAAAATTGTTAACTAATGGGCAGAATAGTATCCAGGCTGGAAATATTCATCATCTAGTAATGATTCCACTACAAAGACCAGGTTACATTTAATTGATTATGGCCCAAAGAACCCAGGCTACAGTCTTTGATGTTTCTCAGTGTCCACTTCAATTTACTGAGTTGTCATGAAATGTTTTCATTACATGTAGTTATATAGCTGTTGGTTAAGCTGCAGTGCTATTTCATTCGTTTTTATTTCTCAGACTGTCAAACAATACTAATACCCCATCTTCTTAGTTGTATCTTTAAATATTTTGTACTATCAACTATAACAATGTATTTAACATGAACCATTTAAACACAAAATATATCTATAAATGATGCCAATTCAATTGAATGCCCCATAATAAAGTTCATGAGCTTTATCAGTGAATAGTAAGCTATTTAGTTTATCTTCATTACTCTAAAATTCATAGCAGAAATGAAAAACTGATTGAGTGAAGGGTTAACTCACTATGTTTCACTCATCAATATAAGAATCACATCACAAGATATTAGCATTTAAAGTTTTATGCCACTCCACTACATATAGAAAATTATATTTTGTCATTGGTTTTGCCATTGAAAACATGAAGTGAAATACAATGTTATTCTATCTATTTATGGAGCATACAAATAATTCTTAGAATATAAAATACACATACACTTAAAGTGCACTTGCTGATTGGTCACACTTAGACTATCTTTAAACTCTTCAAACATTATAGGCCTGAAATATAACCTAGCTATTCAAAACATGGAACTCTGAAGATCTCATAATTTGCAATATTTCAGCATAAATTGTTCTCACATTCTACCATAAATTATTGAAGAGGTGGCACACATCCAAAAACATTTTTTAATGGAATGGAATTAAGTAAATAGAGGGAACACTAATTTGATCAAGGCAATTCTTCCCTTCCTTCATGCATGCACTTTGAATTACCAGATATTCTATTTGTAGGCTGCTTATCTATGCATAATTCATTTCAGCCACCTACTAAAGGTGTAATTTTTGTCTTAAAAGTGATGGACCAGAAAATGCTCATACTGTGAAAATGTGTTTGGTAAACTGTTTGTGGGAACACCTAAGATTGTGCAGCATCTGAAGAAAGGAAAAAAAAATATCAACAGCGAGAATCGTTGACCCTTTCTGAAAAGATTATATTTTATCTACAAAATGTTCCTGGGATTTAAAAAATTGAAAATCTTTTGTCTTGAGCAATTTAAAATTTATTATCATATAAAGGATAAAAATTGAAGCCTTCGTAATCAAAGCAGAGTAAACTGGAGTTTTCCATTTAAAGATAAGTGCATGAAAATTCAAATAAAACTTATTTTGGTTATGTTCATATTATCCCATTACAAAATGAATCCTTTTCCTCACTTTCATAAGAAATATATGGAAAGAGATTACATGGATTTGTTGCAGAATATTAAGGTAGGGGTGGGAAATATGCCCTATAAATATATTGAAAATTAAAATATAGGTGGAACCTACCTACCAACTAAAAATTTTAATTCAGTATTTGGTACCATATGAAAACTGAAGTTTTCATTTCATTATATTAAGTATATATATTTTTCTTCTACATTAAGAATCTTAGTTGATTAGAATGACAATTTGTCTACAGATATGTGATTTAAGTTCATAAAAATGATTCTAAGTCTTGAAGTATCTATATAATATTGATTTGTTGTTGTTTACAGGATAATAATGGATGAGGACGAAATGGATTGTTTGTGACAAATAATTTTTTCATGTAGAGATTTTGAATGATGCTCTATAGAGCTCTCTGCAAGGTCACGTGCTGAGTACATGAAACTTAGCTATTCTCTTTACGTTGTCCTGAAATTGAAAGAGATCAGTGTCTTTTACCAGATGTAGGAAAATTTCAAATACAGAGAAATTAAAGTACCATGGTTGAACATTTATTAATGGAAGAAAGCATATAGGTGATCAAATACTTATTCCAAAATATTTATCTTATATCTAAAGCTTATCATCACATGAATAATGTAGGCAGAGCATAGGTAGTCTTTTCAGCACAATCCATTTCCTTCCTTTGGAAAACTAACTACACACTAAAAAATTACAAACAAGAAAATAATCCTGAGTTTAGGTAGATAGAGATTTAGACATATCCATTACAGAAACACTAACCAAATATCATATTTTAAATCAAAACTGGTTTCAACAAACCGTTTTTTTACCTCTTTTTCTTTTCCTTTCAAAACTTCACCAATCTGTCTGTCTGTCTGTCTGTCTGTCTCTGTCTGTCTGTCTGTCTATCTATCTATCTATCTATCTATCTACATCTATTTATCTATCTCTCTCTTCCAAGAGTTAGTTGTGTGCATACCAATATTGAATATGTAGGACTACCATTTTCCTTGACACTAAGAGAAATGAAACTAAGAATTTCACCACTATCAATACTCATTGACTACAAATCAATGAGAAAAAATGAAATTAATAAATTGAGGCATAATATTTTGTCTGAAAATGGTTCACAATCTTTTCCTCAGAGTAATAGTCACTATATAAAGCTGAAAGCCCCTTTTAAATCTATTGTAAATTACCATAGAACAAGACTTGATTTCATTAAAAATAGGTCAATGCAAATTGTTTGTTGACAATGTATTTTTGTAGACAAGATTGTATATGGATATAAGTGGTCCTCAGGAGCAAAACATTTTGACAAGGGTTTCTTCTTAGTAAGATTAAGATTTCTGGGATAATAGATATGATGAATAGCTTCAAAAAAAATCAAAAGCCTGTGAAGCAGCACAAAAGGGAGCAGTATCAGGCTAATGAAATCCAAAGGATGTCTACAGGATATTGAAAATACATGAAGAAAAGAAGACTGGAATTTAAGAAATTCAAGTCCATCGACTTTGGATTTTTATGAATGTCATGAACCATAATGACAAGGCAGAATAGTAGAGTATATATTTTTTTAGTAAAAGGATAGTTTTATTTAGACATTGTCAATTTTTGAACAATAGAGGATTATTACATTCTATCTATATATATATTTTGTTATCATCCACACATGTATGGAGAAACAGTGGGATTCATGATGGTTTCTTTTTAAATTTTATTTAGTTATGAAGGTAAACATTTCTGGCATTTGATGTTGAAAGACCATGTATATGAAAAATTAGATCAAACTATACATATCAGATTTTGACTGATAGGGTGTCTGTAAGAAGCATAGGATTTCCAGCTAGACCACTTGTGTTTGGATCCTTCTAGTCTCATTCACAAGTGTATCATTTTATCAACAGTATGTAACCTTAATTTTTGCAAAAGAAAGCAAAAATAAAATCTTATGTCTCTCGATTCCATGAGTCTTAAGCAAAAAGTGTCAACAAAAGATAGATGTATAAACAAAGATATGGGAAACACATAGGGAAGACTATGTCTTCACTCATTATTAGATATAATTCCACCTATCAAATGCATGTATTCATTTTGTAAGCCTTGTGGTTTGAAATGCAAATCACATTTAAGATAAGAATATATATTGTCCTCCATTTATTTTTTATACTGAAAAAAAAAGAATCAATACTCTGGATAAAAAGGATTATAATTTACAACTGTCATTATATACAAAGTAAACATAGTAGAGTCTACAAGACACATCTAAAAAATTTAAACATGGAATAATAATGACTTAAATACTCCCCGTAATTTAAGTAACAGTACTTAAATACTCTTAAATAGTGTCTATTATATTCCTATAACAGACACTCTATTGAAATTAAAGCTATCTCCAGTCTAAAATTCCATTATCTGTACAATTTTATCAGTCTAAAGATATGTTAGAATTTTTTTCTCATCAATACTTTCATGGAAGTGCCATACCATCATCTGAGCTGTGCAGTGGCAAGAACAGTTATTTTGCCTAAAATACTTTAATACTTTCATTACTGCATCATAATTAACATTTCAGGTTTATCTTGTGAAGAATTAAAAGCAAAACTTGGATTGACATGCATTGCACATACTCTAGTCACAGCATAGTGTGCCTTGAAATTTAAAATAACAGCAAGAAGTATTTTTAATTAATGCCTGATATTTTCAAAATTGTATATAGATTGACCTTGAATAGGGAGTATAGAGTGTTTCATTCTTACCTGTCTTTTTGTGGACAGGCATATGTCCAAATCTGAGACAAATAGCAATCCTAAAACAAAATTTTATGTGTACAAGCACAGACTCAGAAGACAATGACTCTTGCTAAGTTTCAAATAAAACCTAGCACTGGAAATGATGTGCTATATAATACCATATAATCTAAGAAGCTGATATAGTTCACCACAAGTAGTCTTTCATGAAAAATTAGATTCAGTGACTACCAATATTTTGAGTTCTATCCATGCCTAAGGAAACATTAAAGAACCATCTGCCTATAGGTTGTATAGTCTTTAAAATGCATATCTGTTATGATATTACTTATCTGTTAAGATCTCAGTAGATCATTTTCCTTTTATAATATAATCAATACCCTTTTCACAAGTTTCTGAATATTTAGTTGTTGTCTATTCTATGTCATCCTTTTATGTTATTTTCTTCCCTAGCTATTAAATTTTACTCAAATAGGTCTTATACTCTGTTATAATATCAGAAACTACTTTCTAACCAGTACCTAGAGTACTCTGACTCAATGTTTTATTATGACTACTTCAACTTTTTAGCTCATCGAAATGTGATATCTTCAGGGAGGTTGATCTTGACTTCCCTTCTTGTAGTATATTGTCATGTAAAATACAGAATTTAGTCTACAGTTTTCTTTCCCCTTATTTAATTCCTCAATTTAAAAGTAAATTCTTTCTGTGAAATGATGATGCCTTTTGGATTTATTGTAAATAAAGAACTGTGGGTTTTTATCTTGGAATTATTAAGTATAAATTCATAGAACAACAACAAATAAAACCTGGCGTAAACTGTAACAACAAATGGTAGCTAAGATGATTTCTAAATGAAGAAGTAAACAAGTAAGAGAAGAACATAAAATAATAAAGTATATAATAGATTTCACATGAATACATCTGGAGAAATTCCAAAGAACATAGTGAGGAATTTATCAAGTGTTCTAAATTTGTATTGTTGTTCCTATGATCTTGACATTACACACCATTAACCTTTGAAAAATTGCAAGAGTGTATGCCAAATTAAAAATTTCCCTACTAGAAAGAGGCTCATTAGATTCAGGAAATACTCAAAACTCAGGAGTTAAGAAGCTTCTGAATGAACACGGCCCAGAAAAATCAACTAAACAGGGCTCACTGGGGTACAAAGAGAATGAAGCATAGATCATGGTCTCTGCTATGTCTTCTGCATAAATACTGTGGTTGCTTAGCTTGTAATTGTGGGGGAGGGACAACTGTCAGGCTGAGTGGGACTGTGTCTGACTCTTGATTGCTTGTAGGACCCTTTATCTCTTACTGAGTTGCCTCATGGAACCTTGATATGAGAGTTGATGCCTAGTCACATTCTATCTTCTTATACATTGTTCTGTTTATATATTTGGTAGCCCTGATCTCCTCTGAAGGGAAACACAGGATCAGTGGATCTAGTGAAGAGAGGACTTTTATGAGAAGTGGGAGGAGGGGAGGAAAGGGAGGCTATGGTCGGGTATATGTATAGGAGAAGAATAAACAAAAAAAATCTGCCAAAATTTAAAAGACTCACAAGGTCCCTATTAAAAAGTAACTTTCATTGTGGAGATATATATATATATATATAAATTTAAGCCACATTAATATATTAATTCATTCAATTAGGGAGGTTGTCTGTTCATACACTTCATTATGATAAACAGCATTAATTTTAAATACCCTGTGCTGTATTTTTATTTAATTAGTTATTTAGTTGTTTAGTTTCTTATATTGACAAAATACCATAACAAATGACAATATAGAGGAGAAATTATATTTGTTTAGGCTTGCAGTTCTACATTTAAGATAATTTTTTGAAGATCCAGTCAGGAACTCCAACTAGGTAAGCACACAACATTCATGGTTAAGAGCAGAGAGATATGAATTGCCCCGGCCCGCAGGGATTCGATGAGACCTTAGGGAAGGGGCGAAAGAATAAAGGGACAAGAGACACAAGGAATGAGAGCAAGTCTGGGGTTCTGATCAAGCTCTGAAACTTTAATTTTGGGTGCAGGTTATAAAGACACAGCAAACCAGGAAGTTTGGGTGAGGGTCATTGCTTAGGGCTATCCCACTATTGAATGCTTATTGCCCTAGACCATCCCACTGTCATAACCTTATTGCCCTAGATCATCCCATTGTGGTAACCAGCTCCCAGGAAATACCAGACTTTCTTTAAGTTCCTGGGGCCTGAGACCTGTGAACGTCCTTTCTTAACCTTGCACTGACTAAGCTTTCTAGAACAGCAGGTAACTTCCTAGGTTCTCTTAGGACAGCAGGTAGTTTCCTGGGTTTGGCTCCAGACATCTGCTCCCTTTTAACAATTTTGAATGAGGCTGGCAGGTGAATGCAGACATTATGAAATCTCATTGGCAGGTGAGTGGGCATTGACCAGAGGGGGAAAGCATTGACCTGTTCCTCCCATTATTGTTTGTAATGGTGTTTTATTGGGGAGGAGAGGGTTATTTGTCTCGAGGGTCACGTAGGATATCAAGGGTCCTAGCTGGCTGCTTTGAGACACAAGAAATCAACACCAACCTCTATGCAATCAGGTTTGCTTTTCAGGGGACTCAGAAGCGGACATTTTGCGTCCTCCCCCTGCGGTACCTCGTCACGCACCCCTTGCAGGTACCCATGTTGTGTTCACACCATGCAGAACCAACGTGCATAGATCTGAGTTCTATGCAGCTCCTAAAGGAGATATGTCATGGCAAGGCTCAGCCAAGCCTCTATCAGCCAAATCAAGTCTATGATAATGTACTTGTAGGAGCTTAGATGCCAAGGAGTCAATTTGTTGTTTTACAAAGCCAATGAGTCTGTTAAAGGCCCAAGGGCAGAAACCCAAAAGGGGAAGGGGACTGACCACTGGACCCAGGATGGAAGGGAGAATGGTGATAAGCCAAGGAGAGGCAGAGAACCAGTTTTTCTTGTTCTCACTGTTTCTTTCCACTTCTAAGCTCTCTGATTCTGGCCACACTATCTCTAACTACCCTGGTGTGGTCAATATAAAAACAGCATTCCTCCTTGAGGGCAGCACAGGGCCCCCTTTGCTGACGGTAAAGCAGATGAGGGGATTTTTCCAGATTAGTGATGCCAGTCTTTAGCTGTTTCATGTCCTTGTCAATGGCCTGTTGAAGTTTTGAGTAGAACAAGTCCCAAGGTCAGGATCAGGATTAGAACCTCCAACAGCATACACCATAGGTTGCTCATTTGTATCTGGAATGGAAAAAAGAAGGGAATTCTCAGGGAGATCTCTCTTCCCTGGATCTCAATTGTTATCCATTTTATCTACAATTGGGTCTGACTTTATGGAGTTATCTGTTTGTTTCACCAATCTTTCTGGCAGCCACCTAGCTATGCCTTCTTTGGTATCAAACAGACATATCAATCCTTGGCCCCATATGAGAACTGAGTATGGGCCAGTCCATTTAAGGGAAGGATGGTCATTCCACATAACTGTGGCATAGTTTTTATTGGTCTCAAGATGCCAGAGGCGACTGGCAGCAGATTTGCCATGAGCATCCAGATTTAGAAAATTGAGAACAACAAGGCATGATGGAGAACATTTCTAGGGGACCTCTTCTGGAGGTATATTTCCCACTCTTTTGTTTTTTAAAAGCCAATTTTTTAGAGTTTCTTCAAAACCAGGGCAAAAGCACCAGTAGCTGCTCTTCCCACACTCAGAGAGTTATGAAGACACTAGTTTAAAGTTCCACGATACCTGTTTCACAATACCTTGTCCTTGAGGATTATAAGGAATCTTTGTAATATGAGTAATATTAAACTGTCAACAAAACATCTCAAATGTCTGACTGCAGTAGCCAGTTCCACTTTCTCTCTTAATCTGACATGGAACACCAAGCATAGAATGCTTATGTAGGCAATGACCAATTACACATTTAGTTGCGTCTCCTGCTAAAACAGTTGCAACTAGAAGGTTTGAAAAAGTGTCAGGTCACATGTACATATTTTAATTTTCCAAAATCAAAAATGAGTAACATCCACTTGCCATAACTGATTAGGCATAAGTCCTCAAGTTTTAACATCATTATGAAAAAATTGAGGATACAAGTTTTTGTAATTTGACTTGCACACTCTCTAGAAATACCAAATTATTGTCTCAAGGTATTACTATTTTGATGATGTAAAGAATAAGATTGTATGGCCAATTGTTTCTGTAAGGCTTATAATCTGCCTGGTATACAAATCTACTATGGCATTCCCCTGGGGTCTAGGCAATCCAGTATGAGCTCTTAAATATCTTATAAAGTTAAGGAAAAGTACATGTTTCTTAAATTAAGCTGTGTTTGTAAAATTTGAGAATTAGCAATATCTAAAAAAGGAACAATTTTAAGCAATTATAAACCATGGACTATATACTGGCTATGAGTATACAAATTGAAAGCCTGATTTTTCAGCATTTCAAACAGTGGCTACAGCACGTAATTCAATTATTTATGCTGAAGCAGGGGGAAACGTAAGAAAATTAACATGTGATCCAATTATATATACTGTCTTCTCATTAGGTGAGTTGTCTGTAAATATTTTTTGCCTTTGAATATTTTCTGGAGCAACAAGCACTTCCTCAAAATTTAAAGCTCATTGTATGAGCACAAAGGCTTGCATTAAAACTCCTTCAGAGAGATCAACTAATAAAATACCATACAATGAATAATATCCACTGGAAGATTCAAACTCTTAACTTCTTGTAAGGCTATTAGCCATTCCTTGAGGCAAAACTTTCTAGTGATATCGATTCATGGGCTCTCAAATATTACAAGCATACTCAATGAATGCAAACCTCTCACCTTCACCAGAATGTAAAGGAACAGTATAAAAACACTCTTCTAAATCTATAATAATTCTATATGCATTTCCTGGAATAGCAGCTGGAGTAGGCAAGTCAGGCTGTAATGGCCCACAAATTTTATAAATCTTAAGTTTGATCATTGTTTTGGATTAATTGAATAACCAGTCCCTTGTAGCAGGCACAGCTATGCCATGGAGGGAAGCAGGCATAATTTTAATTTCTCCAGCATAATCATTATATAACTCCTGGACCATAAACTGTCTCTTGTGAAAGTCCTTGGGTCTCAGGCTGACCTTTCCTCCACAAGGAAGAAGCAAAGCAATAAAACAAATTCTGGAAAACACCTTTCTAAAGGCTAGTCAGAGCGACCATGACAAAGGAATGTCACACCAGCTTCTACTGAGCCCACTCTGAGCTTGTCTTAACTCAAATGTGAAAGTTCTTAATTTAAGCCTATTTCCTGAGGCCTGGCCCAACAATTATCCTTCCTGCACTGAGGACAGATTCCAGGGGCATGATACTGCTGTCTATCTATGCCTCTATTTTTTGGACAGTCTTTCCTAAAATGACCTATGTCTCCATACCTAGAACAGTCCTTATCACCTCAGTGCTGTGAAAGCATGGCTTGGACTGTAGTTAACATTCTCATAAGCCAATTGTGTAAAAGAGACTCCTGCCTGAGGTTCTCTAAAAATACTACCTGTCCTTTTAGCAGCCAATCTACAATTTCCTGAAGTATTTCAACAGGGCCTTATTTGATCCCAGATGAAACTTACACTGAAATCTGCTTTTCAATCTTGGGGGGTGAAATTTTTCTCTACCACTGTATCTAATAATGCTGTAAAAAGTGGCAGCAGGGCTGTACTGTGCTACAACTGGTTTTTACTCTTTTATTACTCTTGCAATCTTCTCCACCTGCTCTATCCTCTTCTTAACCATAAACATGAGTGAGTCAAAATTTCTAGAGCTCACGATTGAACTGCCAACTGCAACCACTGGAACACTGGCTTTAAGTTTCTTTTGCAATATTAGAGTGTAATCATAATTTTGAGAAAAAAACAATTTTTAACAATGCAAACAATCCATTTTCTCTAAAATCAACACTAAATGCATTACTTTCATGTTACAAATTTTGGCTGTCAGTTCTTATACATGAATGCATTATAGTGTAGCTTTTAATAACTCTTAAAGAGACATTGTTTTACATCCTATCTCTATACATCTGGTTTCTGAATGATTCCAATCCTGAGTTACCAGTTTTAAGCCAATTTTCTGTTACCAAAGTTACAAATTCTTAATCATACCCAATAACTTATAGGGAAATAATCTATAACCAAGACATGCAGAACTTTCTCATACTTTTAAAACCAGTCAGAAACAAAAATGAAGTAAATGCACATCTTATATATTTTATTCAAACAAAATTTTCTTACTTTATCTAGCTGTAATTTCAAGAGAAAAGCACCTTGTCAACCTGCTGAACCCAATTATCATAGTCACAGATTTTTCTAGGAGAAACAAACCATCAGCTCCTTACCATAGGAGCTAAAAAACCTACTGGCTCCTTTACGAGTGACTTTTACATCAATGAGACCATGGCAGGGTTTCTCCATGCTATGTTAAACTCCTGACCACAGGTGCAGGGCTCCAAAGGCCAAATTGAAACTGCTATTTATTTTTACTACGAATCAAGGGCTGAACAACCAACAGATAAAGTTTTAACCATTTTTCTTTTAAACATGAAACACAGACCAACATTAAGCAACGAAACAAATACACAGACAATTGACACATATTGGACAGATTGGAGCTCCAAGGACAGACAATAGACAAAGAAAGCAGAACTGAGGATCTCTCCCATACAAGCCAGAAAAAATGCAGGATGTCTCCTGATTTTTTCCTAATCCCAGGAGGGCCGGAAAGCGGACAACTGCTTTAGCCCTTTCTCTCCCTCATCTTCAAGGTTCAATCCTTTTATTTCCTCCTTAGGAGGTGTAGTGTTTTTTCATCGATAGTCTCCTCTTGGGGAAACATCACCAATGAATTTTTTTTTAAAAAAATTCTTTTTTCTTAACCCTTACTCCTCCTCGTGCCTTGAGGGACTTTTGAGACCTTTTAAGAGCAAATCATGTTTGCTTAATGCTTGTCCCAATGATTTCCTTGCTTTTTCTTACCTTCACCAAATCAATCTCACAGGCGGGTGACTGCAGTGATCACAATGCAAATCTTCTCTCTTCTCTCCAGAGAAGCGTTGATTCTATGCCTGCGGGATGTCCCTGTGGAAGCAACGTTCAATTGGACCCCGACCCAAAGGGCACATGTCGGGCGCCAACTGTCCCAGCCCGCGGGGATTCGATGAGACCTTAGGGAAGGGGTGAAAGAATGAAGGGACAAGAGACACAAGGAATGAGAGCAAGTCTGGGGTTCTGATCAAGCTCTGAAACTTTAATTTCGGGTGCACATTATAAAGACACAGCAAACCAGGAAGTTTGGGTGAGGGTCATTGCTTAGGGCTATCCCACTATTGAATACTTATTGCCCTAGACCATCCCACTGTCATAACCTTATTGCCCTAGACCATCCCACTGTCACATCCTTATTGCCCTAGACCATCCCATTGTCATAAACTTATTGCTGTAGACCATCCCATTGTGGTAACCAGCTCCCAGGAAATACCAGACGTTCTTTAAGTTCCTGGGGCCTGAGACCTGTGAACGTCCTTTCTTAACCTTGCACTGACTAGGCTTTCTAGAACAGCAGGTAACTTCCTAGGTTCTCTTAGGACAGCAGGTAGTTTCCTTGGTTTGTCTCCGGACAATGAATTGATAAATATTTACTTGCTTATGCTCTTCCCTGCCTTGGGAATTGTGTCACCCACAGTCTACTTGCCTTCCCATATCAGATTGACATACATAAGACAATCAGCCATTAACATGCTCATAGCTCTGTCCAAAAACATATCATTTCTTCTTGAACCTCTTAAAGAGACTCATGCTTATGTCAAATTGACAACAAAATTTCAACAATAATGCCCATACATCAATTTTCATGGTTATCTGCCTAGTCAACAGTTTTCTATGAATATTGAGAGTACACATTTACTCAACATTTTCATATTTTCTTGTTAATGAAACCTCATATCCTTATTATAAATACAGTCACTTTGAAAGTCTACAATTTCTGTAATATACTTACTGTATTAAACCTACTTAAAACTAAGGCAGCATATAGCTAAGTGATGTAAAGCAAATAAAATATGAGATTGAACTTAGATCATAAAAGACATTTTACCACAGCTCCATTTACTATATAAAACAGACTTAGAATTTTACATTGTAAATAAACATTCTGGATCTGCCTCTTCCTACACTTTTTCATTTTCATGAGTTTCTGGTCTAAATGGTTCTAAATTACTATAGCAAAGAGATACTAGCTATGCAGTCTCCTTGGAAATGAGGCCCATCAGGGAACCATCAAATTTTCAGACGTAAGAACTTTAATCATTTTACTTTCAACTCTTTTTCAGTGGAATTTAAACAGCATGAATGTACTAAGAATGTTACACCTGCTAGCCATAAAATGTGCAATGAAAAAGATTGTATGTTAACATCAATATGGAAATTAAAGTGGTGTGCAAAAACATGTTTCTTGAGTGAAACACTTCAAATTGGAGAGGATAATATCATTACAAAAACTTTTCAGCAGATCATTAATCATTTATATAGTTAAGTTTCACAATGGATTTTTTGGCGTGTGTGTATAACTTATTATGACTTATATGTTTCAAAATATACAGACACAGAAATACTTGCAAAATTCTACTTTAACAATGTTCTTCTTTTATACTGCTTTTTATTCTTTTTTATATATTTTACACCTAAAAGATATATAATCCTAAATAATGGAATATAGACTCAGGATAAGTAAAAATGCCATATTACTTAATATGTCTCCTATGATGTTCTTAAAATGGATTTACTTAAATTAAAATCCCTGGATTTATCTGTGTTTTTAACTTAATTTTCCCTAAAATATGTTCATTGAAAATGTTAAAGGAAACACTAAATAAATTAGGCAATCATTGCTCATTTAAAAATATCGAACTTTTTCTAGACTTTTAAATTATTTCATTATTTGATGCTTTCTTGAATCAGATGTTTGTAGGGAAATACATGAGTGTTAGTTCCACAGGTCATTTGAAGGGCATAGTGAAGACCAGTATGACCAATATACATTGAAAGCAAACATAAAACTTTTAGTAAATACATAAAATAGAATAATAATATTATAAAGTTTCAGTGGATTTTAATACCAATCATTCTTAGATAATTCACTTGTATATATCTTCTTCAACCAAACTTGTATTTGTACATAAAGGTCTCTTACTTTTGGTTGGTTCTAGAAAAAAATCCACATTTCCCCATTGCTTTAACATATTATTTTGCATAATTTTGTTATAATTTTCTCTTATACTTTCCTATGCCCTACTCTACTAATATGTTCCCCATTTGTTTGTATTTTTATAGACAATTTCTTCAACCTATACTCCACAGCTTTGTTTAAATTTACCCTTAATTTTATTTATCTAATATTGGGAGTTGAAGACAAGACCTCTGTGTGCTATGCAAATATTAACCACTGAAATAGACCTTATTTCCCTTCCAAAATTTTGATTTCTGTGTCCTAATCTGGCCTTGAAAATGTGATCAATAACTGCCATAGTCTTCATAGATGTTTGAAAGATTAGCTGACATAATTAACATGCACCATCATGTCTGGTTTTGTTGTTGTCATCATCACTTTCATTGTCTTCATTGTCATCATTGTCGTTGTCTTTCATTGAAGTAGTAGTAGTTGTTACAGTAGTGAGAATTTTCTTATATTCTCATTAATTTATTTATTCACTATATCACGATTATAGTCCTCACATTCCTGTCTTTTCCCAGTCTACACAATTATAAATCTCTCCCTGCATTACTCCCTCTTCTTATGTGATGAGGATTGGAAGACCCCCTTGGGTACCATCCTTCCCTGGATCATCCAGTCACAGTAGTATGAAGCACTTTCTCTTCCACTGAAGCCCAACCAGGAAATCCAGTTAGCAGAAGTGGATACAATGGCATGTAACAGAGTCAGAGACAGCCCCCACTTCAATTATTATGGGATTCTCTTGAAGAACAAGCTGCATATCTGCTACAAATATATAGGGGACCTAAGGCCAGTCCCTGCATGGTCTTTGGTTGGTGGTTGTGTCTGTGAGCACCCATGGACCCAGATTATTTGACTCTGTAGATCTTCTTGTGCTGTACATGACCACTCTGCCTGGTTTAATTTTATTGCCCACTCTTAAACAAGACTTCATGAGCTTTTCCTGATGTTTGGCTGTGGGTATCTGCATCTGCTTCCATTTGGTGCATAATAAAGCTTTTTAAGAGATAGTTATGCTAGGATCCTGTCTGCAAGCATAGCAGAGTATCATTAATAGTATCAGGGGTTGGTTCTCTTTCATGGGATGGGTCTCAAGTTGGGCCAGTCAACAGTTAGCCATGCCCTCAGTCACTGCTCCGTCTTTATTCCTGTACAACTTGTAGACAGAACAAATTTTGAATTGATGGTTTTATGGGTGGGTTGGTGTTCCCCTCTCTCCACTGAATGGCCACAATGCCTTGGAGACCAAGGACTAGAGTCTAGAGAGCTTAGAGATCTATTGGAAAACCAAATACTACTGGTCTTAGTAACATTTGTATTTAAAGTAATTTAAAGTACACATTTGTACAAAATTTAAATCATATCTGTACTAAGAATAGTGATAAAAGACTACTAATGATATTCTTCTATATTCATAAATCATTTCCTTGTTCAGCCATCATCAAAGATGAGCCTTCCTGTTGCATATGTTATAAATTACAGAAACTCTTAGATATTTTACAGAGAGAAAAAAAAAACATTGCAGCACTCAGCACTTTATGGGACTTTTTCCATTAAATTCCTCCCATTAGAACTCCCATGGAAGAGCAAGCAGAAAGAGTGTAAGATGTAAAGAAAATGAAGGGTACTTTGTGTCCTTTGTCTTCTCTTTTTAAACCTTTTAAAACAAATTGTTGTCGTCAAATAGTCTTAAATGTGTGGTTATCCACTGGAGTGTGGGTTACATGCACTTCCATAAAGGATTGTTTCCTCCTCTCCTCTCAGCTAACAATTGTAGGTAGATGCTTGTTTAATGGTAAGATTATTTGGCAAACATCCCTCTCCATCCTCTGATTTGGTCGAGCATGGGTTTTGTATGTATTTCCAACAGCTGTGAATTCATATATGCAGCTGCCCATCCAGAAGATAATGTTTACTATAATTGTTCAGCAACTCTAAAATTTTAAATATATTTTTACTGGTTATTACATTTATTTACATTTCAAATGTTATCTCCTTACCCAGTTTCCCCTCTGCAAACTCCCTATCACATCCCCCTTCCCCGTGCTTCTATGAGACTGCTCCCCTACTCACTTACCCACTCTTGCCTCACGCCCCTAACATTCCCCTACACTGGGGCATTTATCATTCTCCTCGGACAGTATTTATTTGTTTTCTTTTGAATTCCCAAATGCACCTTGGAAAAAGAATCATCATTTGTTCCCAAACTTGTTACATTACAGGATCCAAATTTCTACTTTTTAAAAACATTTTAATATTATTAGTGATTATATTTGTTTACATTATTTCAAATAATACCCCCTTTCCTAGTTACCTACAACCTCTCACATCTCCCCCCTTTGTCTCTTTGAGAGTACTTCTCCACCCACTTACCCACTCCAGCCTCATTGCTCTAGTATCTAGATCTTACAATCTTTTTCATCCCTTCTTCCACAGTGAGTTCTTAACTTTTATTTTTGAACAACTTTTTTTTCTCAGTTTTGACAGGCTATGGGTGTGTTGCACAATATATATGTTTCCTTTAGTTCTGATCTTCCTTCAGTCCCTTATTGTCTGTACATTGTCCAGTTATTAATAGCCATGCTCATCATCAGCTACTTCAAACGTAAGCTTCTCAGATAAGGGTTTAGGGATACACTGATCTATGATCTTAACCATTAAAGATCAGTAGTTATCTTATTACTAAATGTACTAAGCAGCATAATAATAGTAGGCTCTCCCAAGGGCTCATGGCCTATCTAGTAATGTACTCTAAACTTTTCAATAGTGACATGTGTAAGTTTCATCTTGTGGAGTAGAATTTGCATCCAACCCTGAAGTGCTTGGTTGTTTCCATGATGTCTATGCCATGATTTTACCAATGACAGAGCTTCTTAAGCATGTCATTATTGTAGCTTGCAGGATTCATAGATAGATAGGTGTGTCTGACTATTGCTTTAATTCTATAGTAGCTTGCAGAGCCTCATCCAGAACTATGAAAGCTAAACATAATGGGAAAAACTTCCATGTCTGTGCTAGTTTAATTTCTCCATGGTCATGTATATGATGTCTTCAACAACAGGTTATTATTCACAAGTACTACAGGGTAGTCAAGAACAATGGCAAAAATATGTAATGTTTAGAGATCTATGAAGACTTACTGACTGACCACTCTGAAAGAGGTAACCAAGTCACCAAGTCTCCTGGCACTTGGTATTTTTATTTCTTAAATTCTCCTATCTAGTAGGGGTATCATTAAAATGGTATATGTTATAAGGTAACTCCTCTCTCTCTCTCTCTCTCTCTCTCTCTCTCTCTCTCTCTCTCTCGTTCTTTCTATCTGTCTATGTATATGTTAAACAGTTTCTACATTGTTAGCTTTGAATATGAATTTTGTGAAAATTTTAGTGTTATCTATCCCTCCCCATATGACCTCCTTTATACTAACGTCCAGCCCTCCAAACAAACTTAATTCATTCTTATTCCAATACTTCTTTTTAACCTACTATTCCAGTGTGCTCTATCTCTCATCCTTGAAATCACTTCCTCATATCCTCTTAGTAATTTGTTGACCTCTATGTACTTTCCAAACACAACATATCTGAATATTCAAAGCTAACATGAACAAATGAAAAAGAAAACATGTAATATTTTTCTTTACATGCATAGGTTAACACACTAAGAATTATTATATCAAGATCTACTTGTGTGTTAAACAAGTTCAATTTTTCTTAGTGGGTGAATAATATTTCATTGTCTTAATATACCAAAATTCTACTAGGAAACAAAATATTTTATACCTATACAATTATACGTATATACATGTATGTCAATATACAGGGTTTAATTGGACTTACCCTATCAGGAGGTCGTTATCATTACTAGACATTTAGGGTTTTAAATGAAAGGCCAAATACCAAGTTACATATCTCTCCAAGGTCTCCCAATGACCCCAAACCACTATAGGCTACTGCCATTTCTCTTGTTTGTCCACCAGAAGGTGATTATAATCCACTATAGCTGAAGTCACCATTCACTTTTATTGCAATAATCTTATCCAGCTGTGAACTTTTAGTACAACTCACAAATATCATCAGAGAAGTCTCTTTGTGCACTGGAGAATATTACCTAAGAAACTCAAAACTGGTCAAAATGCAGAAAGTAACTGTTACCAGAGTCCTCAGCCAGAAATAGGCCATCTAAGTTATCCCTTCCACTAAAGCTCAGGGACCACTGTGATATTATAAGAGATAGATATTGGGAAGCAGTAGACTGGATATGAGAAGACCACTGAATTCAGGAAATGTCAGGAGATGCAATTGTCTGCTTAAGACAGATCTGAATATGATCAAGTCAACATTAGAGCATAGGGTAGATGCCCTGATACACTTTAGTAAATGATTCACTACATTGGATTCCTGAGTACATGGGCAATATAAATTGAAGGTGATGAGGTATCAAATTAGGGTGCAGAAAAATGGGGTTATGAAATGAGAGGTGAATCTAGAATAAGTTAGAAGAAGTACAAGGTGAATATACTAAAAATGCATTGTGTGAAATCCCCCCAAAATAAAATTATTAGCCTAAAAGAAAATAATTTGATATAATATTTATAGGTTTGGTATTTGGAAAGGTTCAATGAAATTGCCAGTAGAATACATAATATCACCATTTTCTGATTTATTATTCTCCTTTTTCACTCATGTCATGAACTACAGTCAATTATGGGCATTGAGTGTAAAAAAAGTTCATTCTATCAAATCAATTCTGAAAATAATTCAATTGGAAATAATTAGTAAAAAATGGAATTACCAAATTTGTATGCTTGCAATATCATACAACAGGTATACATAGTAATGAAACTATCTAATTTCAACTCTCAATAGATATTAAATTGATGTAAAACTAGAAGAGAACATTCCTAGAAAGATATCCAATAAAGTCTGTACTCTTCATTTTGAATCTATGCTCCCAAGCATGTTTCATAGAGAATTATTGAAGGATTTTATGCACGTGCATTCTTCTACTTTTGAAAATCCCCTAGGTGCCAATATATATCTCAGCTCTTGAACTACAAGATGAAAAGTATTAAATACAATGCAAACAAAGCAAAAACAGAAACACAAACAAAAGTTCTGCAAGATTCTTTTGTGAACAAAGAAATACATTTCCTTAGAAGACACTAGTCAGTATATAAACACTAGTCCCAAAGATCTAATATGCCCAGATCCTGGGATGGACCCTAGGCAGCAAAATAAAATTTCTTATCTTCCCATGGGTCACAGAACATAAATAACACCAACACAGAGCTAATAAGTGGACTCATATTACCCTTTGCCGTGGCTTTCAGGAAACCTTTCATCAAATTTATTGCCAGAGCTGCTGCACATTATTGTGTTCTTTATTAGGCATTCTTCTCCCTAAAGATTAATTCAGGGCTTTATGAAGCTGCATGTTCCAGAGTAATAGATGATTGCAAGTAAGTTAAGAGGTGTCACATTCACATCACTATAGACTCACAGAACTGTGGCCAAATATCTGGTGGCATTCTTGACATAGTCCAGTTGCTTATTTTTGCCATGACAACACTTTCTATGTAACAGTGCTAAATTAGAAATCTTTAAGGTGCATATGCATTTGAGAAAAGCAGGTAATACCGAACCCATCTCCTGTATGCACTCAACTATATCTGTAAGTTTTCAGAGTAATATACTAAAAAGTGGAAAGATTCATTCACATTCCAGGTTTCTGGTTATCTCTCTGAAGCGCTGTGTGTCAAAATAGTCTGGATTAAACTGAGCTTGGCGGGGTGAGGGCAGGGGTGTTCTGCTGCCTGGTTTACAAGCTTCAACTGTTGAACTTCTCAGAAGTATTAGCACAGTCTTAATGTTCTTTGGAAGATAACTTTCAATTTATAATGACATACTGACCTCATTGAAAACTATAATCCATCTACCTGACTTGTAATCACATTTTCCTTCCATTCACCCATTAAATAACTATTGAGTGCCTATATAAGTATCTCCTAGACTTTTAAACATAAAACAAATGTTTCATTTTAAATTGAAAAATACAAAACAAAACAAAAACTTACACTGTTTTAAGTTTTATATAAAGGACCAATAATTGAAAAGTAATCATGTAAATATTTTAAATATCATCGAAAAAAGTAATTTCTCTAAAGTATAAAGTATCGTGTTGCATAGATATTTTAGTAAATTCTATTACCCTAATTAGAGATCATTTATGTTAGTTATACTTCAAAACACATTCTATTATATTGTTTGGTTAAATGTATATAAAATTCAAATTGTCAGTTTTGTTGTGAATAATACTTCCTAATGTGCTGAATTTAGTATCTAAGTAGTGTTTATGAATTTAAATAAAACTAATGTTGGTAGCAAATGTTTCCATCTCCAGTGAAATTAGTGTCAATAAAAGATATTCTTTGGAAAAATTCACATATATAATTTTACTACTGTTTATCGTGTCACAAACTATTGTAAGCATTTTACATGTATTAAGTAATATCTGCATATGTTAGGGAATAATGAATAAAATTGCAATATTTCACATAAGTAGTGTAAAGTAAATGCAGAATTTAAAAATCATTGGGACAAGAAAAACAAACAAGAAGGAAGGAGAGAGGTAGATGTGAGAACTTATATATTCCAGAAACAATAATCAGTGAATACTTGTTGTAAATTAACATTAAATATATATGCATCTCCATATATAAGTACTTGAACAAGAAACATATTTACATATATACTTTTCCATGAACTTCATTTTTTTATATTTTTAACTATATTCTGCTTATGTTTTCCCAACTCAACTCCCCCCATAGTCTACCTGTTTCTCCACCCACCCAACTATATGCCCTTTCCCTCTTTCTTTCTTTCTTTCTTTCTTTCTTTCTTTCTTTCTTCCTTTCTTTCTTTCTTTCTTTCTTTCTTTCTTTCTTTCTTTCTTTTGTTCTTTCTTTCTTTCTTTCTTTTGTTCTTTCTTTCATTCTTTCATTATTTCACTCTTTTGTTCGTTCGTTCATTCCTTCTTTCTTTCTTCCTTCCTTCCTTCCTTTATTTCATTCTTTCAATAGCATGCAAAAAGACATCTTGAAATATTAATAATAGTTAAATAAAACTAGATAAAAACAAATCACACTGGAACAAAACAAAAACAAGAAACAAAGGAAAAGAAGAGCTCACTGAAAAATCTCAAGAAACACATTCAGACTCAGAGACAAATACAATACATTTGCAAACATAGAAATGCCATAAAAAACACAAAACATGAAACTGTAATATATGTAGAAAGGACTTGTCAGGTTACAAAAAGGCCCTGTCAAATTATTGCTATTGAATTTGTTTTCTGTTGGTCGTTACTTCTAGGCATGGGACCTAGCTATAAGAGTGGTTTGCATACCCAGGGAGATCCTACTGGAAAAAAGTAATTTTATGTTTGAGATAGCTGTCAATTATACAACTCTAGTGAATAAGTAAAATAGATTGGTTAACCAAATCTAAGAATACATAAAGAGACCATGTGGAAATTTACTACCTTATTAACTATTAAAGAATTTCTTAGACTTTTTTTTTCTTTTGAGAAATTTGTATTCAAATTAGTCTTCTCTAGGATGGATTCCTAATGGATTTTCTAGTTCCAAGTGTGTGTGTGTGTGTGTGTGTGTGTGTGTGTGTGTGTTTATAACTCTAAATATACTTAGAATTTTTTATTTATACATAGAAATGTTTATATATGTGTATGGTATCAATATCAATGAAAGAACACTTCAGGAAGTTGAGAGAGAGTGGAGGGTACAGGGAATAAATTAGAAAAGTGAGAGTATGATATAAACTGATGACAATACACTACTAGTATATGAACCTCTCCAAGAATAACAGAATAAATCTTTCAAAAATACAACAGGGAAAAATGATTACTGATATATGATAAACAATATATAAAATAATGTATTTTTACAATGAAATAGCAAAGAGAAAAATAAGGTCATTTTTTAAGTGAAAATAGATATTTTTCATTTAATATATTCTGATTACAGTTCCCCTCTCTCAATTAATTCATTACACTTCTGTCTTACCCAACTCACAAATCCATACCCTTTGTTTATCTCTCTTTTTAGAATAGAAACATATATCTAAAATTATACATAATAATAATAAATAGGGTAAAAAATAAGAATAGGACAAAATAAAACTAGAATCATAAAAAGTATAAGGAATAAATGCAGACATAAATATGCACACACAAAATGCTGATAAAAATAAAATTAAACATCATAATAAATAAGCTAAATATATGTAAGGCAAATAAAACCAAACAAAATATTATGAGACAAAAATCTCCCCCCCAAAAAATATTGAATTCATTTTGCTTTGTCTATTTATTGTTGGGCATGGTTTATTTCCCTAGTAAGATTCCATTGCAGAAAACTAGTTTTTTCCTTTGCTAATAGTGACCAACTGAACAAAGCTTTTGGTTTAGGGTTGGGGAGTATCTATTTGCCAACTCATCATTTGATTCCCATCTGGCTTGGATCTTCTAAGGGCTTGTGTACTACCAGTCTCTGGAAGTTCTTGTGAGTCAGTCCTTTTGTAGCTAGAAGGTATTATTTTTGGAGTGTGTGTGTGTGTGTGTGTGTGTGTGTGTGTGTGTGTATGTATGTGTGTGTCTTCTCACTGTCTCTTACAATCTTTTTGCCTCCTTTTCTGAAGAGTCTCATGAACCCTGAGGGGAGGAATTTGATGGGAATATCCCTTTAGAAATGAGTGTACCTGGTTCTCTTTATTTTTACACATTGTCAGGCTATGTGTCTCTGTATTCTTTCCCATCTATTTCAGAAGAAAATTCTCTGCTGATGGCTGGACAAGCTATTGACCTGTGAGTATAGAAGTCATTTTACTGTCTTTTAGAACAGTAGCATTTGGTATTCCCCTAGGTCACTGGCCTTTCTAGTCTCAGGTTCACAGCCACCCAGCAACTGTCAGACATACATATCATCTATAGAGTGGGCTTTAATTCTAATGAGATAGTGGTTGTTTACTTTCACAATATCATTATTGTACTAACTAATCTCATTGGCAAGCTGTCACTGTAGGACAAAGATCTTGCAGGAATGTTGGTTTTTACCTTTTTCCTCTGGTGGTTTTCAGGGTACCTTCCACTATCATGAATGCTAGTTAAAAGGGATGAAGACTTTAGGTAGGTACCTGCTTAATTTCTCTGTATTTGAGGATTCATGCAGTTGTTGACTTCAGCAATAGTGCCTTGCCATTAGGTTTTAGAAAGCAACTGATAGCCTAAGGTATGTTGGGTTTCCTTGGGGTCAGTTTGGCCAACAACTCAATTAGATATAACCCATTCCTGGTAGTTTGGTTTTATTTTGTGGAAAGCAATGTCTAATTTTGGCTTTGTCTTCCCAGTTATTAAGTTTACATGAAATACCTCTTACATAGTGGGATCGTTTTAATGAAGATGTAAAAGAAATCTGCTGAGTCAGACTTCTGTAATAGAATACATTTCATCATTAACTCTTGAAAATACTATTCTATTTTTCACAGAACTCATTGTATGAACAAGATGCTTGGGGAATGAAAGGATTAGTAGATTTGCTTAGAACAAAGTCTTAGACAGAGTTACAACAAAGAGAGATACACAGTAAAATCACACTGAGAACATCAGTAGTTGGCAAAACTTCATAACTTTAGAAGATTACTTAGATGCAATAACATACTGAGAATAATAAATTCCTTGTGACCAGGGAAGAAAAACCATTATGGCAGAAATGAATAACATTTATTAAGAGTTCATAAACACACAGAACTGAGCATAATGATAATGGGAATAGTCCAATCTCAAAAAGATACATGTTGTACATTTGCTTTTCTAAGTGGTATCTATATTGAAATACATGAAAGAAAAAAGCCTACTATTTCAAAAGAGAAAGGATACCATTAAGGTCCCTTGATGAGTGAGAAAAGAAAGTATAATAACAAATGAATATGGCCAAACACATTTATGAAAATGTTACAATGAAATACAATTATAAAATGAATATATATAAAGGAAAAAGCTCAAGCCAAGAGAGTTCTTTGTAAAGAACTTTAAATAGTACATGACAATGTGTCCCCATAAAGTTTTACTTTTAGACTTAACTATAGAAAAAGCAGAGACTAAAACATTTGCCAACCAGACCACCTTGAAACACATCTAATGGATAAGCACCAATCCTTGACAATATTAATGATACTCTGTTATTCTTTCAGACAGGAGCCTAGCATGGCTGTCCTCTGAGAGGCTCCACCCAGTAGCTGACTGAAACAGATGCAGACACCCATAGTCAAACATTGGGGAAGTTGGAGATGCTTATGGAAGAATTAGGAAAGGGATTGAAGGCCCTAGAAGTGATAGGAACCCCATAGGAAAAACAACAGAGTTAACTAGCCTGGATCCCTGGAAGCTCTCAAAGATTGAATCATCAACCAAAGAGCATACAGGAGCAGGACCAAGCACCCCAGAACATAAGTCACAGATGTGTAGCTCACTCTCTATGTGGGTGCCCCAACAACTGGAGCTAGCCTGTCCCTAAAGCTGTAGATTGATTATGGAATCTATTCCCCAAGGATTCCTTGTCTGATATCAGTGGGAGAGGATGCATTCTTTGGAGACTTGATGTGCTATTCCAGGGCAGGCAAATATCCAGCGAGTGGGCCTATCCTCTCAGAGGAGAAGGGGAAGGGGAATGGGGGATGGACTCTACAAGAGGAGACCAGAAAGGGAACAATATTTGGGATAAAGAGAGAGAGAGAGAGAGAGAGAGAGAGAGAGAGAGAGAGAGAGA
>NW_021604562.1:4010232-4027642 GCF_004785775.1 Grammomys surdaster | reverse complement strand
AGAGAGAGAGAGAGAGAGAGAGAGAGAGAGAGAGAGAAGAGATAAAGGGAGTGAGGGAGGAAGTTACAAAGGAAAAAAGGAAGGAAGGAAGGAAGGAAGGAAGGAAGGAAGGAAGGAAGGAAGGAAGGAAGGAAGGTAGGAAGGGAGAAGGGAGAAAGGGAAAAATAAGAACTTCTGATGTAATAAACTACTAGGTTAAAAGTAAATTGGCTTAGAAATCTATGTAAATAATTATATATCCAACTAATTCTGTACTTTTGACAAATACAAACATTACTAATGGCAATGAATATTAAAAATTGGGTAACCATCAAAATTACTACAATAAATTAAAGGAATAAATAAATGAGTATATTTCAGAAAAAAAGATAGAAATTACACAGAAGAGGAAAATCTTATGTAGGCATGACACAGGCATTTACTACAAATGAAATGACTAATATTTTGGGAGATAAAAGTGTTTAAAAACAAGTTTTAGCATAGTTATAAACTCCCTAAAATCTTTATATCTTGATATAAAATAATAAAATTAAAATATTCAAATCCCTAACTACTGTTTTGATTTTAATCTAAAAATGTCTCTGTGATGTGGGAAGCATCTTTTTCAATATTTCATGCAGACACAGATTTTTAGAAAGCCCAAGCCATGTAAGGACAATAGAAGTCATGCAACATCACCTCTTGAAAAAGTTGTCTGATTCAGGGAACTGGTTGTATAAGCATAATGATGCTGAAGGTATGAAAGAACAAAAAATTGTCTTTAAAAAATGTAGACATTGAGACAGAAACAGATAAACAGTATTATTTGCATAAAACTTTATCTTGAAATAATAAGTAGCTTTATGACTGGAAGGAAAGAAGAAAGTGACAAAAAAACAAATTACTTTGTTTGTTTGGTTCTTTAATGCCTATTATCTCATTTGCTTATATACTTCACTACATGTTTAGTACTGCCATCTGTACTTGAGGGATACAAAATATGAAGCTTCAAGGATGAATTATTTACATAATCAAATACCACGAGTTGAGCCTAGTTTTATCTCTTATATAAGCAGGAGTCTCACAATTGAATGGGTTGTCATGTAAACTAGGTAACAACCAAAAATTAATCAAGGCAAACATCTAATGAATCTGAGGTACTTCTAGCATCATTTTGTAGTGTTGTATCATAAAACTTCACTGCAGGGTTGGATTTAAACACCTGCCATGTATGCTTTACATAGTGTGGGCCCCTATAGTACTGACGCTCACAAATATTGCCTGAAACATGTTGGCACAGATTAGAAATGATTATATATTACAAAGCATAGTGCTTTTACTATCTTAAATAGTAATAATTTAATTACAGAAAACAAAGACTTATAGTTCCCTACCATAATTCATCAGTATGTATTGTTAGATTTGGCACGCAGCTTAGAACAAAAAAGCACCACACCAAACGGTTCCTGGGGGGGGGGTGGTATTTAGCGCAAAGGGGGAAAGAGAAACAGGAGAAGATTGCAGAGAAAAGAGAGCAAGGCTAGAGAGTTCTGCCTATTTATATGGGCTGTGATGTAGCCTTTCCCCAGATAAAGGTGAGGTAACCAGGTAGATTCTGGGAGTGTACCGCGGTTGCCTTGGCAACGATGTAGGGTCGCTTCAGTCACCTAAATGTGATGTCACTGAGTTCGGGCCTGATACCACAACATACCTCCTGTTTTTCTTATTATAAAGAGAAGAAAAAAAGGGGAGGGCAAACCGATGGTGAAATGGGAGTTGGGGTATCTTAAGCTATTTCCTGCTGTGTAGGGTGTAGTCTGTTGTGGGGAACAGCTGGCTTTCACCATCTGTGTTGACTCAGTAGATGACTGTATCAGGTTTCTCTGTGGACAGCAGCTGGCAATCCTGTAACAGGAACTGATTAATAAATTGGTTAGAAATAATAACACCAGGAGGATGGCTAAAAAGGGTGTTACAAAAGAGGGTACCTGCTTTTATATGAGTTTTTTTTTTTTTTTTTTAATCTCAGGACTGGAGGTCTCACGTTCCCTAGAAACGGCATTCTCCTTGGAGGAACTGGCAAAGACTATCTTCTTTAGCTGTCAGGACATCTGGCCCCCATCAGCTCTGAAGCACCACAGCTGGAATCCCGTGAGTCTTATATGTAGAAATGAGTGTCTTGCAGTGTTGGTAGAAGAAATGGTTGGTCCCTGAACCTAATATGTGTATCTGATAAGACCAATATGGGCAGCCCCCATAATCAACTGGCCAGTTTCTACAATAATCTTTTATCTGGGCAAAGAGAAAGCAAGTATAAAGAACATAATATTTAGATGAGATAACAGATAGGAATGATGGCAATTTGGATTGGCTCTTGGCATCCGGCTACGGAATGGTATCCTGACCCTGTTTGGAAAGACTGTTTGTTATCTGTGGATGTCTCTTGAACCTTGAACCTCCAGATGTAAGGGCTGACCTGGATAGAAACAAACAGCAGAGGGAGGATGAGAAACCCATGTCTAGTCCAGTGAGGTCAAGCTCTGCTGTCGGAGTTCAGTCTCATTTTCTGGAATTGAAGACAAGGTGGGTGATTTCGATGTCCTCCACAGTCCTGGTGGAGTCTAGTAACTGGGTGACAACAGGAGAATGATGTTTAGCAACAGAGGGGTTCTGGATGTTCCAAACTCGGAGGTGCACCTGAGAAGTTGGTGAGGGAAATAACATGTTAGTGTTAATAGGTTGACTGGCTAGAAGGAAGAGCAGAGGAAATGCTGGTGAGCTTGGGCTTAAGCGAATTGGTGGAGCAAAGGAAATAGAAGCTCCCAATTTAGCTAAAATATCCCTTCCCAATAAGGAAACAGGACATGTAGGCACACCAAAAAGGAATGAGTGAGAGGTACACCCCTAAAAATGCAACTAAGTGGGGGGGGTCTTTTGAGGAAGGTAAGATTGTCCACCTACCCTGACAATAGGAAAACATGAAGGTGAGATGGGTCCCCAAAACTCCGTCAGGACTGAGTAAGTGGCCCCAGTGTCCAAGAGGAAGGAGATGGGTCTTCCACATACCATAATATCTACCCAGGGCTCCCTGCTAGTGATAGGCATGGTCAGGTAGAGAGAGCTCGGGCCCCATCAGTCCTCCATAGCCAAGCCTAGAAGGTCAGCTAAAGGGTTTTCTGGGAGCAATGTCCCTCTGTTCTGAGCAACATGAGGGCATTCGACAGCCAAATGTCCCTTCTGATGGCACCTAGGACATGATCCCCTTGGCTTGCTGGGGTTGGGGCAAGCCTTCACCCAATGACCATGTTGACCACATTTATAGCAGGGGACAGGTGGTCTCTGAGCCTTCAAAAACTAGGAGTCTGGGTTAGTGGCTGAGGCTGGTCAGATAGCCTTTACCAGCATGTGGTATTTCTGTTTTGGGGGTTTCTCATCTCTCTCATGGTACACCTTGAAGGCCAGCACCAAGACTTCTGCTTGTGGAGTTAGAGCCCCCCTCTCCAATCACTGATGTTTAGCTCTTATGTCAGGGGAGCTCTGGGAAAAAAAAGTAGGTCATCAGGAGTTGCTTACCTTCTGGGTTTTCAGGGTCCAAACTAGTATACTGCAATAAAGCCTTTGTAAGGCATTCTAAAAACTGAGACGGGTTTTCCTGTTTGTCCTGGACAACCTCTTGGAGTTTCTCAAAGTTTACTGGCTTTAAGGCTGCCTTTCTTAGACCTGCCAAAAGACACTTTATAAATCTATCTCTGGCTAAGACACTACCTGCAGCATTATAATTCCATCGAAGATCCTGGTCAGGCACTGCCTCAGATCCGATTGCATATGTTCCCTCTGTTTGATGAATCTGATCTGCATGTGTTTTCGTCTCTTCCCAAACTCGCCTGCATTCATCAGGAAGCAAATTGTTAGTGAGAATCATATGAACATCATGGAAAGTCAAGCTATAGGATTGGATGATGCACTAGAACTCTTTAGTAAAGGCAGAGGAGTTAGAGGTATAGTAACCCAATTTGCTCTCTATTTGAGAAAGTTCACTCAGTGAGAAAGGAACATGTGCTCTGAGCAGACCATCAATGCCAGCCATTTCCCTTAGAGGAAGAAAAAAATGCTGGTTTAGGTGTCCCTGGAGGAGAAGGAATTGGAGGTTTGGCTGTGGTCTTAGAATGCGTGATGGGAGGGGTAAAGGTTGGTGCCAATGCAGGGCGATTAGTATGGCCTGCAGCTGGCATGGAAGGAGGGGAGGGGTCTGGGGAGGTTGAGCCAGTGGACTCTGAGGTATCCTGGTGAGAAGAAGCCTAGGCAGCAGTTTAGGTTTTTGGTGGCATCAAAACAGGTTTGCAACAGAGGGGAGGAGGTTCATCAGCTGGATCTAAGGGTGTGGGGTCATCTAATGGGGGTTGAGCAGGTTTCATGGCTAAAAGGACCTTGGGTATGGAACAGGCAGAACACATGGAAGGAGTATAACGAAGGTAGATAAATGCTCGAACATAGGGGATTTCTTTCCATTTACCAGATACTGGCAATATGTCTTAAGACCCTTTAAAATAATTGGGTCTAGCATGTCATTAAGTGGCCACTTTAGTCCATTGTCTAGAGGATACCAAATCCAGACCTTATTGCAGAGGTGTATCAATTTGGAAGGCCTCAAATCAGGTGTAAATTTTAGAGATTTGAGGTTTTTCAGGAGACAACCCAGTGTGGGTGCAGTTGAAGACAATGTGGTGCCTATTGGGTGATGGGGGCTGTTACAGAAGCTATTCATATTGGTGTCACGAAAGAAAAGCCAGCAACAGAATCAGGCAAACAGCCTAGATATCAGGTCATCATGAGAATATCTAGGGGCCTCAGCTGTGGAGGAACTCCAGAGTTTCACCAGAAAGTAATCCAACCTAGTACTAGGATTTCTGGCTGCTGCAAGAGCTTGGGGGGAGCTGTGAACTACTTTTGGGGTGGTTACCCAATAGCCAATGTCCTAAGTCTTAGGTCAGCTAGAGGCCAGTCATATGTACTGGGGCAATGAAAAGCCAGCCCCTTAGCCCAGGAAAGGCTAGCCAGGCCCTATCTGGGCGTCCAGGGTCCCTCCTGCCAATTGGAAGCTCTTTTACAATTAATAGGCTGGTGTGTGTTTGCAGGCTTATACAGTCTGGTATCAGGAAAGGTGGAACTGTGAGGTCTGTGTCTCTGTCTGGCTACCCAGCCCACATGGCTGAGCAACACATGGGGGCCGCAGAGGCACAGCTCACATGATGGATATTTTGTCTGCAGCTGCGGTGGAAATTCACATGTTTGGTGATGGCAGGTAGCAGCAGATGGAGTCCGAAATGGTGGCAGGGTTGGCAGAGGTGGCAGCAAACCACATGGCTTCAGAACTGCGGGTGCTGGCAGGAGCTGCTGCAGTACCTGAAGTATTCAGTCTTGGTCCAATGCATCAATGTTAGACTTTGGCGCGCAGCTTACAACAGACAACACCAGACCAAACGGTTCTGGGGGGGGGTGGGTCTTAGTTAGGGCAAAGGGCAAAGATGGGGAGAGAGAAATGGGAGAAGATTGTGGAGAAAAGAGAGTAAGATCAGCGAGTTCTGCCTATTTATATGGGTGGTGACGTAGCCTTTTCCCAGGTAAAGGTGAGGTAGCCAGGTGGATTCTGGGAGAGTATGGCGGTTGCCCTGGCAAAGATGTAGGGTCACCTTCATCTTCTAAATGTGATGTCACTGAGTTCTGGCCTGACACCAAAATGTATAATATCAGGGCAAATAGCTATATACTACGCATACAATTTTGCTTTTGTCTTTAATAAATAGAATATATATGTATATATATTCTATATATTATATATATATTCTATATATATGTGTGTGTGTGTACATATAAGTAAGTTAAAATGTTTTTAGTGTGTGTATATATGTGTGTATTTATTTTGGTATGTGTAAGTGTGTACACATGTGTGAGTAGACATAGTCCAAAGTTCCAAAGGTCTATGTTCGTTATCTTCTTCAGTCTCTTTCCATCTTTGCTTTATAAAACAGAATCTCTCATTGGCCTGGAGCTCACTGATTCAGCTCTGTTAGATGACTAGAAATTTACAGATTTCTCCCTAGTACAAAAATTTCAAGCACAAATCATGGTGTTAAGATTCCTGCAGTTGCTGGAGATCTAAACTCAGATGCTGATGCTTGGAGGGTGAGCTCTTTGCTAACTAGCTAATCCTTTCAGCTCTAAAACACTTTTCTGATTTGTTTTCAGTAAGTTCTTGGATTTATAGGTCACTAAACTCAGAGTCATACAACATTGTTTTTTAGCCACAAAATGTTATAAATGAAGCAGAGTTTAAGAAGTAATGCTCTCATCTAGCACACTGTTCTACTTAAATGTATTTTTGAAACAATAGTTTATTGTGGTAGGGGATACAATGAAATGCTGTTGCAGACATATCAGAATTTCTGGGAATTGAATCTAGGCATCAAATTTCTGTTTAAGTTACAAAAGTGATTTTGCTGTTCAGGCAAGATGAAAATGCTTACCAGATGAGATTCTTCAATGAAAAGTGGGTATGTGAAGAATACCATAGTTTAATAGACTCTACCTACACTAATTTTTTCTTTGACATCTGGAAATTTCTCTACTCTGGTTATTTTATTTCTTCAACACATAACTTTTATTACGTATCACTCTTACTAGATCTGAGTCTCAAATTGAGAAATATTTATTTTTACAAGTAATGAATATTGTGCATCTGCTGCATATAAGCCAATCTCCTGTGCAATGTATTATATCTGTTATATAAACATATATGTAAATATATGTACACGTGTAAATACATATATACAAATATATTCCTAAATGTATATATAAATGTATTGTGGTAGAATGCACATTCTGAAGGAGTCAGAAAGGAAATGAAACTTGGAAGTAGAATGGCAGAAGTACCATAGATGGTATTGTGGAAGATATAGATAATGAGGTAAAAATCTCAGTGATAGGCATAGGATATTACTTTATGAGTTATTGGTAAGGAAGTCCCCAGAGTCTCCTGAAACAATATCAGTCATATCCATTGTTTTTGGTTGTTTACTATGCTTAGGTAATAAGATCCCAAAGCCAAAGGTATTTCACATATTGGTTGTAGCACAAAGCAAAATCAACATGGAGTTGGGCAGAAATTGATCTCCCTGTTGACTAACTTACATACCAACCACCACCACCACCACAACAAAATGTTATGTAATCTTCTGGGAGAGAAAATACATCAGTGGTCTCACACAGTGCTGGACTATGAGTGCTGCAAAAAAATGACCAAACTGAAAATATATGCCTACTGGTACAACTCTGTCATCATGGTTATAGTGGTAAGTATTCAATTTCTGATTGACAATGAAGCCTCCTCCACATGAAAAATTTCATTTACGAAAATATAAACCTTGTCAGAATCTCGTGAATGTGGAGACCACAGGCTCTGATCAGAACCTATTTTGCTAAATGTTCATGCTATCAAATAGTCTTCTAAATCGATTTGTACTACTCTCAACTTTGGTCAAAGAAGTTTCTGTCTGGATAGTGTTAATTCGAAAACTCATATCTGGCCAAAACAGTAGATATAAGTAACTCTGAGGATACAGACTTGTATGAGTCATCTATGTCAATCTTTTACAGTCTAGTGCTAAGAAAAATTAAGGAAAGTGGTCAGAGAGAAACAAGAGCAACTGCATGCTGATAATTCTGGAATGTTGTCTTCCAGACATAATATGGGTGCTGCAACCACCAAATCACAGCATTTGTGTTTGCCTACACAGGGCAAGCCTGTCAGGATTCCAGGACATATGGAGGAAGAAACCCCAAGATCCCATCCCTGTCACAGGAGCTCTGGCTAGTTGATGGCTGTTCAGGAAAGGGAAGTCACTTTTCCTTTGGTGGCACTAGAAAATTACTCATGCCCTGCTTAGTGGCAAAGCAAGAACATATTGAGATAGCACTCAATAAACTCCAGGGTAGGAGGTTGGCACTAATGGCAAAAACAAATAATAAAAAATTCCCATGAAGATGAGAAATAGAAGGAGTGGTACCACTAGGTAGAATTGAAGGGAGGTAGTAATGGTAGATATGACAAATATCATTTAAATTTAAATATACAAGAAATTATGGACAACAGAACTATAATTATAACTTTTCAAAATCGAGGAATCAATTAGAATTTTTCAAAATCATACTTTTTGTTATGTTCCATTAATATTTAAATTTTGTTTTCATAATTTCAATAAAATTATTTTGGTATTATCTTAGCTGGCTAAAACTTTTTTTCCTTACCTTTCTCTGGTGAATGCTAAGTTTTTCAGTGACAATATTTTATGAGCTAAAAGAAAATGGTGATGAATTGACTCATGTTCAACAACTATATATTAGTTTCCCATGGTGCTCATTTATTGCTTCTAACTAATTGTTATCTGGAGTTGCTTTATACACCCCAAATTCTCCTAAATTATAACTTAGAGCTTGTAGCTCACATAATACTGACAAGTGATTGATGTATTTTTGTTTGTAAAACAGGCAAAAAAAAGATGAGACAGTATTATTTGGAAACATTCATGAAGATAGAGCACAGTACTTTGAAAAGTATTAACTACCTCACTAGCTTAAATGTTGTTTCATTTGGTTACTCTCCCTATCATTCTTGTTAACTGCTAATAATTGCTTGCATTAAGGTAAAATAGCTCTCTTGAGATGACAGAGTTGCTTTAAAACATTGCTAATGATGGAAACATTTGAATCTTTTTTAATTTTTTACTTATCCTTTTAGATGTGGGGAAATTATATTGGAGAATAATTTTGGTTAAATTTAAAGTATCTTCTTTAATTTTGCCTCCTTAAGTAAGCAGACTAGCAAAACAACAGTTCTGAAAAACTTAACTGTGACTGAAGCTCATTAATCACCACCACTATTTACCTATTCCAAATTGCTTGTATCTGTAGGTCAATAGTGGAAATTCAAATAAGTAATTTCTAAACTTACTATACATTAACAAATTATATAATTAGGCAATGGCTGTTTGTATTGAATTAAACATGGTTTCTAAGCTACAGTGGAGATTCATATTATTCTCTATGAAGTGGTATAGCTGCCTCTGGAAACTGACTCTTTTATGTTAAAATCAGTTTCAATAAACATGTATTACTTCTATATCGCAATGTGTTTTATAAATTAATTTTTCTTAGAGTACATAATTTACATTGACCATGTTTTAAATACTTATTAAATGTTTTTGATCTTTGTTGTAACCAACTGCATGACAAGAAATCACGTAACCTATGGGACCAAGGACTAAGATTGTTCCACGGGTCAGAGAAAAGTCTGTTAAGATAGCATGACAGGAGTAAAAACTCACAAATAAGGCCTTGGGAGCTTGTTTATATCTGAGTGATTGAGGAAAACACAGAATGAAGTAATGCTCAGCTAGCATATCAAAATTTATATTTTTAAAAAATGTTTATAAGGATCACATAGCCATGTTTGTGGAGAAAGTACATTTGTACATTGGTAGACAAGCATAAGACTTTGTTTTTTAAAACGCAGGAACTATGTAAGAAATGTGGCTGTCAATGTCATATATGAGAAGCATTCTCTTTTTAGTTGATGGTTAGGACTATGCAAGGGAGTCCCACATCATAGAGCTAGAGACCATGGCTATTGCCATCAGTTGAACCCCAGAGGTAGAATGAGACTCACTATTGCTAAAGACACCACATACTTCAGTCACAAGACAAACAGGCCCCCCAGCAAGAACAGATATAAATGTCTCCTCCCTGTGAACTATCTTTCATGGTAACAAAAGGCATCATGCAAGCTTACAAAGGATGAAATCAAATAATATTGGTACCCAGCTGGGATGTCTATGAAACACAAGAGCAACCATGCTACCATTTCCTAAATCCTGAACACTGGTAGAAAAACTGAACATACCTCATAAAATTTCATTGAGGTGTATATTTTTAATAAAATTTTGAAAATTCAGTAAAATATGCTTGCAGACTAAATGTTCTATCACTTACATTTCAAGGAATAAATGATATACATTCAAGGCAATGTTTTCCATATAGTATAGAGGCAAAAGTTAAATATTACCTGGTTGCTATCTATCAACACCTATAGCAAAAAGGACAGTGAGATTATAGACAATATGAGCTGATTTTATTATTATTATTATTATTATTATTATTATTATTACATCACTAAATTCTGAATTTGGAAGTCATAGTGTACAAAAAGGTTAAATTATCCTAAAACATTACCTTAAATAATGATAACATATTTACTGAAAGGAAATTAATTTCCCCTCATAGTTAAATATAGTAAACTAACGAATTCATTTATGTAGTTTATCTTTTCTTTTAATATGTTATTACTTGCATGTTTAAGTTCCCAAGACATGACATGCATTGCACTTCTTTGTGGCAACTGTTGTAGTAGAAAGCACTTCTAGTATTGCAGTGGTAAAAAGGACTACTGTGTACAGATGCTTATAATAGAATTGTGTATTGAAACAAGAATATTAAAAAGTCTCCTTTGTGATTATAGTGCCAAATATATTTTGAATTTCATTAATCTGTAATTTCTTCAGGCTCAGTCATCTTTGAAAAATAAAAGAAGTAAAATATCTTTAAATATTATAAAGATTTTGTAAGGAGTCATACCAAAGAAAGAAGTAAAACTTCACCAAAGGCATTTATTTGCAGTTACCCTCAGTTCAGCCAGCATAGTGACCCAGTAGTGAACCTGTGACAGTGTTGAGACTAAATGAGTGTCGAGACTGCAGCCATAAATGGAACAGGTATATATTACCTCCCCCTAGGAAGGCTCAGGGAACACTAAAGGAAAGAGGACAGAACTAATGGGATAGATGGAGGATGTGTTGAAGTGCTGTGGAAGTCTGTCTTTTGGCATGATGTGGCTGCTCCTATCGTGAATGTACAACATCTGTGGTTACATTTACAAGATCCTGCACAAATGGAGGCTTTTTGTTTTCCACTGGGATGGGAGAGGGACACATGAGGCCAAATGAGGATCTACTGACACCTAATGGTTGTTAGAGTAGTGAGTAAATATTCCTTAGGGTTGAAGCCATTGGTAAACTGTCCATTAGCCAATAAATAGCCGCAGACTCATGTACTTGTAGGCTAATCTAATTAAACCCAGTGAGTATTTCTTAAAATGGATGGAAGCATTCCAGTGAAAATAGCATGAGGATATAAGAGGTGGGAATGAAAAGTGAATATGATCAAATTATATTACAGAATGTATGGAAGTATTGAAAAATAAACAAAAACATTTAAAAATATAATTAAAGAAAAAAGGCTATCAGTTGGAGAGGAGTAAGAGGATAAATGGTAGGATTTTGAAGGAGGAGAAATATGGGAGGTATTGGGCATATAAAAGACATGGGGTGATATAATTATATTTTGATTAAACTAAAATTTCTATTAAAAAGTTTTAGACTGAAAGGATTAATGTTTTTTCATTTTTATAGAAATTTCAATATAAGAAATATTAAAGGAATAAAAGTATTAAAATTATTGATAGAATTGAATGACCTGAGTAATTACAGTAAAAAGAAGAATCATCAATGAAACATATTCCATCAACTAATAGTTGACATTCATAGGTGTGCCACATTTATCAGAAAGTCAACGTATATAAACATGACTGTTACCAACTATTTTTCTTTCATGTTACTATTTTTATAGTTTCCATTATGACAATTCCAAATTTTTCTTGTTGTTATTGGTGCTTTCTGGACCTAAACAATATGTTTTAATTGCTTACTGTGACTTATATGTTGCCTCTGATTTTTTATCATTAAAAATAATTTCACAAAAAAATCATTTCACAAATTATTACATGATGTACTCTATTACATCGAGACTAACTATTTCTCTTTTTAACTATACAATTTGTGGGGAACCATATAGATAATGACCAGAAATAGATTGAACTAAGTTCATTACTCAGTTTTGTCATGTTTACTTATATAGAGAGATTCTTTAAATCCACTTTCATTAAGAATAAATGTCTGTGATTTTGTATGTTGAAAATACAATCATATAATTTACTAAGATAAAATAACATTTATAGTCAAATATTCCTCATTCATGAAGAGGATAAAATGCTTATCTGGAAAGGTATTTTAAAAATGAAAAGAGAGGTGAGACAAAGCCTACTGCCTTAAGATATATCAAGAAGGGTAAACTAGCATTATTTTACTTTGCCACAATTTCCCTTTTAATCATTCTTATCCCTCAAAGTGTCATGCTTACTATGAACAAAGTAGACAAATAAAATTATGTGGGCACTACACAGTAAAAATTAAGAACAATTCTCTCTCTCCTAAAATATACATAAAATCTCCAAAATCCTGGCATTATTGTATTTGCATCTATTTATACAAATGGTATTATAATATATTAGCACCAATAGTTTGATATGTTTGATCTTAGCATTTTTGTAATATTTTAAATCAGTACACAAAGATTTAACATATTCATAAAATCAAGTATAGATAATTCTCTGTTTAAAAAAAACAGAAAAGAAAAAGAAAAGAGTATCCTCTAGTGTCTACTCCTCTCATTTACTCATAAACATATACATGAATCAACTGTCAGTTGTCTTGTATCAGTGAACCTTAGGATGAGAATAGGTATGTAATTTCTAAAGGCTTGTTCTAAATGATCACAGACAAGAATAAGTTTTAACATGGTTCTTAGATGCTGATGACTCCATAAAAATCTGTTTAGCTCTTTGGTTACTTCTAAAACTTTGTTTCATATATTCAGTTGCTGTTTCTTTACTCGAATTTCTAGTTTCAGCTTATATGTGTCTATCATGTGCTCATTTATGATAGCTAAACATTTAAGAGCCATTCCTGATTGTTATACTTTTCCTCTTACCAAAAAAAAGTCCTTTTGAGAAATATGAGTACAATAACGATTTTTAAGAAATGCAGGAATATACTTGCAATTTGATGAGTATGCTTAATCTCCAGACTTTTGAGAGAAGAAAGCTGATGCTAACCTTCTCTGAGCTGTATTGAGACATAGGATCCATACAAAATTTGTCATACTTCATTGAACACATTAATAAAATCACTCACCATTAGAAAAACAATATAAAAGTCACTGTATTTTTTATTTTATCAATTTTCAATGAAAATCATATGAATAACATTATAAAAAATAACAATAATCAAAACAAGTACAATAACAAAACCTCTAAGTACCACTTGCTTTAGTATTTTTTGTTTCCTAGAAGACGTAAGAGAGTATTCTTCCTTGAGGCAAGCAATGTTTGCATAATCATTCTAAAGTAATATTTTTGATAATGGGTTTTAATTGTCTTTAATTATTTTATATCTGAATTGTCATAGACTCCTAGATAATTAGAACCATGATAATGAAATATCTTAGCATCCTGGTTTATTAAACTATTACACTCAGTTTTAAGTTCTGGAAATCACTCTGAGTTCAAACAGGGCCAATAAATCAGTCTATTGTCATAGTTAGAATTGTTCAAGTTGCATTTCGACACTAAATATACTAGGAAATATATAAATTTTTGAAATAATTTCTACTAAAGTCGTATATTTATTTCCATTAATTTTGCTTAGTTTTTGATAAATTTTAAACAACTTATCTATTTTCAACATCATAATTAACTGTGCTTAAAATTAATAAAAAATTAATATATTTATTTATATATTTATTGTTTTGTTTTGTTTTTAATTTTTTTATTTACATTTCATATGTTGTCCCCTTACCCCATCCCCACCCACCCAGGAACTCCCTATCCCCACACCCCTCCTCCTTCTTCTCTGTGGATGTAACCCCTACCTACCCCCCCACTCCTACCTCCCCATCCTCAAAATTCCCACCCCCTGGGGCGTCCAGCCTTCATGAGGTCAAGGATCTCTTTTTCCACCTATGCCCAACAGGGCCCTCCACTCTTACTTATTCAGCTGAAGCCCTGGATCCCTCCCTAAGTGCTCCCAGGCTGGTGGTTTAGACCCTGGCAGCTGTGGTTGGTTGATATTGTTGCTCTCCTCAAGGGGCCAGAAACCCTTTCAGCACCAATGGCCTTCATTCTAACTCCTCCATTGGGAACCCCATTATCAGTTCAATGGCTAGTTGTGAGATTCTGTCTCTGAATATGTCAGACTTTTGAAGAACTCTGAGGAGACATCCATATCAGGCTCTTATCAGCATGTACTTCCTGACTTCCACATCAGCATCTACCTTTGGTGACTGCAAACAGGATGGATACTCAGGTGGAATGGTCTTCAGACGGCCCCTCCTTCAGTTTCTGTCCCTCACTTTGTCTCCATATTTGCTCCCTTGAGTATTTTGTTGCTCCTTCTAAGAAGGACCGAATCACCCCCACTTGGTCTTCCTTGTTCATGAGCTTCATGTGGCCTGTGAGTTGCATCTTGGGCATTTCAGGGTTCTGGGCTAATATCCAATAATCAGTGAGTGAATACCATGTGTGTTCTTTTGTGATTGGCTTACTTCACTCAGGATGATAATTTCGAGTTCCATCCATTTACCTAGGAAACACTCGAATTCATTGCTTTTAATAGCTGAGTACATGATCATCTCACTAGATGCTGAGAAAGCATTTGACAAAATTCAACATCCCTTCATGATAAAAGTCTTGGAAAGATCAGGAATTCAAGGCCCCTACCTAAACATAGTAAAAGCAATTTACAGCAAACCAGTAGCCAACATCAAGCTAAATGGAGAGAAACTTGAAAAAAATCCCACTAAGATCAGGGATTAGACAAGGCTGTCCCCTCTCCCCCTACCTATTCAATATAGTACTGGAAGTCCTAGGCAGAGCAATTAGACAACAAAAAGAAGTCAAAGAGATACAAATAGGAAAGGAAGAAGTCAAAATATCACTATTTGCAGATGACATGATAGTATACTTAAGTTACCCCAAACTTCCACCAGAGAACTCCTAAACCTGATAAACAACTTCAGCAAAGTGGCTGGTTATAAAATCAACTCAAACAAATCAGTAGCCTTCATCTGCATGAAAGATAAACAGACTGAAAAAGAAATTAGAGAAATGACACCCTTCACAATAGTCACAAATAATATAAAATATCTTGGCGTGAATCTAACCAAGCAAGTGAAAGACCTGTATGACAAGAACTTCAAGTCTCTGAAGAAAGAAATGGAAGAAGATCTCCGAAGATGGAAAGATCTCCCATGCTCATTGATTGGTAGGATTAGTATAAAAAATGGCCATCTTGCCAAAAGCAATCTACAGATTCAATGCAATTCCCGTTAAAATCCCAACTCAATTCTTCACAGAGATAGAAAAGGAAATTCTCAAGTTCATATGGAATAACAAAAAACCCAGGATAGTGAAAACTATTCTCAACAATAATGGAACTTCGGGAGGAATCACCATCCCTGACCTCAAGCTGTACTACAGAGCAATAGTGATAAAAACTACCTGGTATTGGTACAGAGACAGGCAGGAAGATCAATGGAATAGAATTGAAGACCCAGAAATGAACCCACACACCTATGGTCACTTGATCTTTGACAAAGGAGCTAAAACTGCCCAGTGGAAAAAGGACAGCATTTTCAACAAATGGTGCTGGTTCAACTGGAGGGCAACATGTAGAAGAATGAAAATTGATCCATTCTTATCCCCTTGTACAAAGCTCAAGTCTAAGTGGATAAAGGACCTCCACATAAAACCAGATACACTGAAACTAATAGACGAGAAGGTGGGGAAGAGCCTCGAATACTTGGGCACAGGGGAAAAGTTCCTGAACACCAATGGCATATGCTCTAAGATCAAGAATTGACAAATGGGACTTCATAAAATTGCAAAGTTTCTGTAAGGCAAAAGACACTGTCGATAGGACAAAATGACAACCAACAAATTGGGATATCTGATAGAGGGCTAATCTCCAATATATACAAAGAACTCAAGAAATTAGACTCCAGACAACCAAATTACCCTATTAAAAAATGGGGTAGAGAGCTTAACAAAGAATTTTCAAGGGAGGAAACTCAAATGGCCGAGAAGCGCCTAAAGAAATGTTCAGTATCCTTAGTCGTCAGGGAAATGCAAATCAAAACAACCCTGAGATTCTATCTCACACCAGTCAGAATGGCTAAGATTAAAAACTCAGGTGATAGTAGATGCTGGCGAGGGTGTGGAGAAAGAGGAACACTCCTCCATTGTTGGTGGGACTGCAAGATGGTGCAACAACTTTGGAAATCAGTGTGGCAGCTCCTCAGAAAATTGGACATAGCATTACCTGAGGATCCAGCTATACCACTCCTAGGCATATACCCAGAAGATGCTGAAACATATAACAAGGACATGTGCTCAACTATGTTCATAGCAGCCTTATTTATAATAGCCAGGAGCTAGAAAGAACCCAGATGTCCTTCAACTGAGGAATGTATTCAAAAAATGGGGTTTATTTACACAAATTAATATATTTATATTTCAAACATTAAACCTATTGCTTCCATACCAAAAATAATTCAGGCAGTTAAAGCATGGAACATTCAATTTCCTTTTTAGTAGTCATTAGATATTAGGTAGATTCTTGATCAAAAGCCTGCATTTCTACATATATGTATGACTGCTTTAAAGCAATTTCAGACCCTACCTATATCTCAATAAAATGATCATTAAAATAAAGGATTTTAGGTATATAAGCACAGAGAAAGTGAAATATCATCTATTCTGTGATGCTTTTTTTTTCCATTCTATCACCACAGGTCATGTAAATTGTATATTATGGCCATTTTATCTTGAATGGGCAGACATATGCTCCACAAAAATAAATAAATAAAATTTTAATATGTCAAAAAGGATATCATTAGGATCATGATCTGTGAAGAATCTATTCCTGTGCTTTCTCACCTACCAAGAGTATGAAATAATCTGAGTCAACTGAATATCTGTGTCAGTAGCTGGTTGGCACAGAACCAGAGAAAAGGTGACAGCACCTGACATTTCCTTTAAAAAATACTACATGTTATAAGTTAGGAAGTTCGATCAATAACCCGATTTCAATAGAAAGTGGAAGACTTATAAGGAATGTATCACTATATGAATAAAATTTTGTCACATTGACTGAACTTTATTTGAATACCTCTCAATTTGTATTTTATTTGCATTAAGATCCTGTTTTCAAACAAATTGCCAGAATGGCAAATTTTGTTACATTAAAATTTCAACCAAACATATATGGCATGTTATCTTAACATCAGTGTATTTTCAGCTCAGTAAGGGATTCCTGCAATTTTTATATGTTTTTATTAATCATTTTATTCATTTACATTTCAAATGATATACTTCTTTCTTTCTTTCTTCCTTTCTTCCTTTCTTCCTTTCTTCCTTTCTTCCTTTCTT